>NC_080793.1:81796458-81863958 GCF_028018385.1 Neofelis nebulosa | reverse complement strand
CCCAGGAGACTGATTGTCTGGGTTGAAATCCCAGCTCTAGTACTGACTAGACTATGTGCCCCCGGGCATGTTGCTTGACCTCCCTGGGTCTCAGTTTCTTCATTTATGGAACAGCAATTATAGGTTTTAACTACCTCTTTGGGTTGTTGTGAGGGTTCTGGGAGTTCACATACCTCTGGTACTTTGGACAATGCCTGGTGCAGCTTAAGCAGCTTTATGTAAGTATCAGCGGTCATCAACCATCACCATCTTAAGTGCCAATTCAGGGCCACACATTAGCACTAAAATTTTAGCAATCCCACTTCAAAGACACAAAGGTAAGAGAAGGAGAAGATAGAGTGTTCCTTCTCCTTCTCTTACCTTTGTACCTTTGTTTGCACTTCAAGAATGTTGAATCCTAGGTGTGTTTCTTTTTTCTGGCAGGGTGGAGAGTGGTTCAAGAGTGGGGCTGGACATGAGGGGTAAAGGAGATCGAACGGTGCCCATTCCTAATTTGCTGGGCAAACACTTTTTAAAGTAAAATTACATGCAATGCTACCTGAACACATTTGGTGTTGTTCAAGAACACAGAGAAAATAAAAGCTGTATTTTCTCATTACGCACCTTCCTGAGAAAAATACACAGATACATTTTGAACTATTATATTGTGTAGTCAGAAAAATATTAGCCCCAGAATTACTCATCCTTCCCAAATTTACTTTTTTGTGTAGTGGTAAAAGTGACTCCTATGAATAAATTTCTCTTGCCTAAGACTGTCCTCAGAATGAACAAACTCAACTGTCTGCTGGTGGTTTCTATGCAAAATGCCAGCAATCCCTGTTTGTACACTAGGATTTCAGTTAAAATGTGTCAGAGTCACCCCTAGGGGAAGAAGACGAGCAAATGAAACTGTGGCTTCCATTCTAAGAACGTTCTTGAGGAATTTGAAAGGAAAACGGAGTTTGAAAATGAGGGACACTAGATCACTGGTATAAAGACAAAGTATCAAAGAAAAAAAATACAGAGGTTTGCAAAAATGCTTTGTAGAACAAAAATGATGTATACTGTGCTACACAGGTTCTCTAACTTACCCCAAGGAATTGTTAATTCATGAATCCAAACTACCCCACCCAGCCTTCATGGGATGTTCTTTTCAGCAATGAAAGTGGGTACAGAAGCTAAACAAGGTGACTGAGAAATAGCTACTCATCTAAAAGCGTTGATTTTTTTCTTTCTGTGGTACACACTTGGACACTAAGAACAATGTTTCTCCTTCAAATTTCACGAAACAGCCAGTTTCTACTAGTATTCCCTTTTCTTCAATAAATGGAATACGATACTATGAAAATACCTAACATGCTACTAGCCATTACCGACCTATTTTCTGGAAAAAATAATACATCTTTTACATATTTCACCTTTTAAATGAAAAAATACGTATTGAGATTCTTCAATGGCATGTCCAATTAAGTCAAATTGGTCACATTGCTAAAGCTATTTTTGTCACAGGAGATAAATGTGAGATATCCAACATGCATATTGTAATAGATACTGCCCATTATTTGGTTCCTTCTTCACCAGGGGGAAATTTGATACTTTATAGTGTGGTGCTATAAACTCTCTCTATAGTAATAGATAGTATAATCACAGAAACTCAGTTATTTTTCAAAATGAGAATGAACTTTAAAATATTTTAAAATATGCCATATAAAACCACTTGGTCTTTCTTAAGGCCTTTCAAAAGATCTTTATTGCCCTTTTGAAAAATCAATATAAAAGACAAAGAGCTGATATATGTCAAGCTTATTTTCATCAGTTCCCCAATACAGCTTAAATAAACTTTTCTTTTGTGTCCTTAGTTGCTCGAAAATTATGCTCCCACATTACTTTACGGGAGTTGTTTTCTATCAAAGCCTACCTTTTCTAAGTCCACACTTGATTAATGGAGTGAGGCAACTTATATTACAGGGGTGAGGGGGAACAAGGGCAGTTGACAAAATAGGCAAGGGCCAGAATTATTTCAAATGTTTCTTCCATCTCTACCCCGCAAAGCAAGAGGAAAAGACCCTAAAAAGAGAATTAACTTAGTGCACATGTTTTGCTAAAACAGGACAAAACACGATCGGATTTTAATGCATTTTATTTTTATTATTTTTTTAATATGAAATTTATTGTCAAATTGGTTTCCATACAACACCCAGTGCTCATCCCAACAGGTGCCCTCCTCAATGACCATCAACCACTTTCCCCTCCCTCCCACCCCCCATCAACCCTCAGTTTATTCTCAGTTTTTAAGAGTCTCTTATGGTTTGGCTCCCTCTTTTTTTTCCTTCCCCTCCCCCATGGTCTTCTGTTAAGTTTCTCAGGATCCACCTAAGAGTGAAAACATATGGTATCTGTCTTTGCCTAATTTATTTCACTTAGCATAACACTCTCCAGTTCCATCCACATTGCTATAAAAGGCCATATTTCATTCTTTCTCTTTGCCAAGTAGTATTCCATTGTGTATATAAACCACAATTTTTTTTATCCATTCATCAGTTGATGGACATTCAGGCTCTTTCCATAATTTGGCTATTGTTGAAAGTGTTGCTATAAACATTGGGGTGCAAGTGCCCCTATGCATCAGTACTCCTGTATCCCTTGGATAAATACCTACTAGTGCACTTTCTGGGTCATAGGGTAGATTTTTTTTTTTTTTAGGAACCTCCACACTGCTTTCCAGAGTGGCAGCACCAGTTTGCATTCCCACCAACAGTGCAAGAGGGTTCCCATTTCTCCACATCCTCTCCAGCATCTATAGTCTCCTGATTTGTTCATTTTAACCACTCTGACTGGCATGAGGTGATATCTGAGTGTGGTTTTGATTTGTATTTCCCTGATGAGCGACGTTGAGCATCTTTTCATGTGCCTGTTGGCCATCTGGATGTCTTCTTTAGAGAAGTGTCTATTCATGTCTTTTGCCCATTTCTTCACTGGATTATTATTTTGGAGTTTGGTGAGTTCTTTATAGATTTTGGATACGAGCCCTTTGTCTTATATGTCATTTGCAAATATCTTTTCCCATTCCATCGATTGCCTTTTAATTTTGTTGATTGTTTCCTTTGCAGTGCAGAAGGTTTTCATCTTCATGAGGTCCCAATAATTCTTTTTTGCTTTTAATTCCCTTGCCTTTGGAGATGTATTGAGTAAGAAATTGCTGTGGCTGAGGTCAGAGAGGTTTTTTTCCTGCTTTCTCCTCTAGGGTTTTGATGGTTTCCTGTCTCACATTCAGGTCCTTCATCCATTTTGAGTTTATTTTTGTGAATGGTTTAAGAAAGTGGTCTAGTTTCATGCTTCTGCATGTTGCTGTCCAGTTCTCCCAGCACCATTTGTTAAAGAGACTGTCTTTTTTCCACTGGATATTCTTTCCTGCTTTGTCAAAGATGAGTTGGCCATACTTTTTTGGGTCCAATTCTGGAGTCTTTATTCTATTCCATTGGCCTATGTGTCTGTTTTTGTGCCAATACCATGCTGTTATGAGGATTACAGCTTTGTAGTAGAGGCTAGAGTCTGGGATTGTGATGCCTCCCACTTTGGTTTTCTTCTTCAACATTACTTTGGCTATTCGGGGTCTTTTGTGGTTCCATACAAATTTTAGGATTGCTTGTTCTAGCTTCGAGAAAAATGCTGGTGCAATTTTGATTGGGATTGCATTGAATGTGTAGATAGCTTTGGGTAGTATTGACATGTTAACAATATTTATTCTTCCAATCCATGAGCATGGAATGTTTTTCCATTTCTTTGTATCTTCTTCTGTTTCCTTCATAAGCTTTCTATAATTTTCAGCATACAGATCTTTTACATCTTTGGTCAGGTTTATTCCTAGGTATTGTAGGATTCTTGTGCAGTTGTGAATGGGATCAGTTTATTTGTCTTTCTGTTGCTTCAGTATTAGTGTATAAGAATGCAGCTGATTTCTGTACATTACACTTTTGCATCCTGCGACTTTACTGAATTCACGTATCAGTTCTAGCAGACTTTGGTGGAGTCTATTGGGTTTTCCATGTATAATACCATGTCATCTGCAAAAACTGAAAGCTTGACTTCATCTTTGCCGATTTTGATGCCTTGATTTCCTTTTGTTGTCTGATTGCTGATGCTAGAACTTCCAATATTATATTAAACAACAGCAGTGAGAATGGACATCCCTGCCGTGTTCCTGATCTCAGGGGGGAAAGCTCTCAGTTTTTTCTCCCTTGAGGACACTATTAGCTGTGGGCTTTTCATAAATGGCTTTTTATGATGTTTAAGTATGTTCCTTCTATCCCGACTTTCTCGAGCTTTTTTATTAAGAAAGATGATGAATTTTGTCAAATGCTTTTTCTGTCATCGATTGACAGGATCATACGGTTTTCTTTTATTAATGTGATGTATCATATTAATTGATTTGTGAATATTGAACCAGCCCTGAAGCCCAGGAATGAATCCCACTTGATCATGGTGAATAATTCTTTTTATATGCTGTTGAATTTGATTTGCTAGTACCTTGTTGAGAATTTCTGCATCCATATTCATCAGGGATATTGGCCTGTAGTTCTTTTTGCTGGGCCTCTGTCTCGTTTAGGAATCAAAGTAATTCTGGCTTCAGAGAATGAGTCTGGAAGTTTTCCTTCCCTTTCTATTTTTTTGGGGACAGCTTGAGAAGGACAGGTATTATCTCTGTTTTAAATGTCTGATAGAATTCCCCAGGGAAGCCATCTGGTCCTGGACTCTTATTTGTTGGGAGATTTTTGATAACTGATTCAATTTCTTCACTGGTTATGGGTCTGTTCAAGTTTTCTATTTCTTCCCATTTGAGTTTTAGAAGTGGGTGGGTGCTTAGGAATTTGTCCATTTCTTCCAGGTTGTCCAGTTTGTTGGCATATAATTTTTCATAGTATTCCCTGATAATTGCTTGTATTTCTGAGAGATTGGTTGTAATAATTCCATTTTCATTCTTGATTTTATCTTTTGGGTCATCTCCCTTTTCTTTTTCAGAAGCCTGGCTAGAGGTTTGTCAATTTTGTTTATTTTTTCAAAAAACCAACTCTTGGTTTCATTGATCTGCTCTACAGTTTTATTAGATTCTATATTGTTTATTTCTGCTCTGATCTTTATTATTTCTCTTCTTCTGCTGGGTTTAGGGTGTCTTTGCTATTCTGCTTCTATTTCCTTTAGGTGTGCTGTTAGATTTTGTATTTGGGATTTTTCTTGTTTCTTGAGATAGGCCTGGATTGCAATGTATTTTCCTCTCAGGACTGCCTTCACTGCATCCCAAAGCGTTTGTTTTGTTTTCATTTTCGTTTGTTTCCATATATTTCTTAATTTCTTCTCTAATTGCCTGGTTGACCCATTCATTCTTTAGTAGGGTGTGTTCTTTAACCTCCATGCTTTTGGAGGTTTTCCAGACTTTCGCCTGTGGTTGATTTCAAGTTTCATAGCACTGTGGTCTGAAAGTGTGCATGGTATGATCTCAATTCTTTTATACTTATTAAGGTCTGTTTTGTGACCCAGTATGTGAACTATCTTGGAGAATGTTCCATGTTAATGCCATTATTTTTATTTAGTATCTTTATCTAACTAGTAATTGACATTCACCTTAGCTAGACCTGACCACTGAATATTAGTGCAAAATGATACCACTAGGGTAAAGGGAGCGGAAGGGATACAACTTGTAAAGCTTCATTTTGAACAAAACACTCACCAAAAAATGAGTAATTTAGGTATTAAAAAGCTTTTGAAACACTGAAGGAAATGATAGGCTTTGACTTTTATCCTTTACCAATGAAACTAGAATAAAAGTAGAAAATATTTCTGCACTCGAAGATACATAAACATTTGGTGGGTAGAGTGTTAGGAGTAAGTGGTTCTAATTTGTCTATGAAGGTATAATTTGGTTCACATTCATTAACATTGACTGTGAGGTCAGGTTTCAAGGAAGAATCAAGAACTTCAGTCTTTGAAGTCAATTGAAATAAAAGAATCCTATTTTTATTCAAGTTACCAAGGCTTACCATAAAAAGTTAACATGAAATGGTTTTAAATTATCTAATCAGTTATCTAATCAGTTATCTACTATCACAAGAATAGACCTCATGGTCCAAGTATCTTTAACTATTTGTGATATATCTGCTATTGGACACTATAATTCTACTTTTCATCGTCTCACTTTCCAAGGTAAAAACCAAAATGGCCAGGGTAATATAAACATAAATAACCCTCTGTGATTTAAGAATTATGGTAGAGTGGGGTTTTTTGACATTTATTCTTTTTTAAGAGACAGAGACAGAGCATGAGTAAGGGAGGGGCACAGTGAAAGGGAGACACAGAAAGAATCTGAAGCAGTCTCCAGGCTCTGAGCTATCAGCACAGAGCCCGACACGGGGCTCAAACTCACAAGCTGTGAGATCATGACCAGAGCTGCAGTCAGAAGCCTAACCGACAAAGCCACCCAGGCACCCCCAGAATTATGGTAGAGTTTTATTATGCATCTTGGAACCCTAATAAACCTCAAGTATTTCTAGTTGTGAAAAAAAAATCCTAAGAGTTTTAGTAATAGTCCATGAAACTATTTACTTGTGAATAATTTAAGTAGAAATAGACATTCAAGATCATCTGTACAGAACATAAATCATGAAACTTCGATCCTCTTAATTTTTCATACACCATTGACAGAAACTGAATTCTGGATGATATTAGAGTGGGAAAAAGTAATTAGCAAATTGATGCACCTTTTCTATTCTGCATCATATGGCTTCTTGGCCTTTTGGCTAAGATTCAGTGTATTCTGAATGATCACTGCTAAAACTAACTGCTTGTTTTTTTGTTGTTGTTGTTTTGTTGTTTTTTTTAAGAACCTTCTAATTTCTCCATAAACCTTAGGAAGTGAATGTTTGCGTTTCCCTAAGCAAAAATTTTTTTGCAATTTTTAACTCTCAGATGAAAAAGGCAGTTCTAAGAGTAATTTTAGGAGTTAAAACATCTAACCAAGGAAAAGGGGCTTTCAAGTAGAGAGTGAGAGAGAAGAGTTTCCTTGGAGAACATAACTGTCCTCTCTAACATGAATATAAAATCTATGGGATAAAAGCAAAAATAAACTTCCCAAAATATTTCCAAGCAGAGTAATATCAAGTAGTGGAGTCCATGTTATTTGTTTCCTAACATCTGCCAAATACTGTTGGTGTACAAAGAACATCAGTGAACTTTGCAAAATTCAAGAGGGGCAAAGATCACCTGCTGATAGAGGGAGCTATCCATGGTAGTGGTGGCAAACCACCACCCACAGGCCAAACCAACCCACAGTCCCATGTGTAGCCCATGAGGTAATAGTTTTTACACTCTAAAATGGTTGCAAAGAATTAAAAGAATATTTCATGACACATGGAACTCCCATAAGATATAAAGGGGGGGGGGTTTCAAGAGGTATTACAAAAACCTGTTTTAAAATTCTGACCAGAAGTCTAAAACATAGTCCCTATTTTCCATTCAATGTACAAGTATGTCTTGAGTTAAGAAATGATATCATCCATGGAATTTGTCCAAGTCAAGAATATCTATTTTTTCTGATACCCTGTCCCCCCCACCACACACACACGAGAATATGTTTGTCATGGCAGAGCTTGGCTCAGGCTTGTATTTACTTTGAAAACTTAAGTCTAAAGCTTCTTGTGTTGTCATCTTTTTGATCTTTTCTAAAAATCCTTCATTTTCTGCCTCCAAGTTAAAAAAAAATGAAAAGTAAACTTACTTGGGATATGATATTCGTTCCCTTAACTACTATCTCAAAACTCATCATTTCTTAAAAGATACAAAAACAAGTAATTATGTAATAGTCTTTGTTGGAGAAAATGCCTCCCACTCATTCAACTTTTACTAAGAAGGTCTTAGGCAGGATTCCACCATCTCCAGAATGAACAGACAAAACTGAGAATGAAATTTTGTTTGAAAGGACTATCAACTCTAAGAATGGAAAATGAATCATAACTTAATGTATCAGATTTATCAGAATTTACAGGCATTTCAAAAAAATTAGGACAATAGTCTGGAAGTTTCTTAAAAAGTTAAATATACATGTATCATAGAATGTAGCAACTCTCCTCTTGGGTACCTAAGAATACCGAAACATTTATCGCCACAAAGACTTGTATGTAAATGTTCGTACAGGAAAAAAAGGGGTAACACCTGCTGGCTAACTGCTCTAAACCCCCTAACCATAGCTATCAAAATATCCTATCTTTTCTATATGATGGCTCCATTCATCATTCTCAAATTTTTGTCGTATCGTGTCCCTTTTCTTTTAAACTTTTGATGGCTCTCTATTACTGGCAGACCAAACTATTGAATCTGGTGCTGTAGCAAACCTCCTTTACAGGTATTATTCCCAGGTATCATACGCTCTGCATCCCGGCTATATGGGCTTAATGACTATCCCTGAACATTTCATCTTCTTGCATTTTCTATATCCCTGCTTCTATGGGTTCCTCAGCCTGAGATACCCTTTCCCACCTTGTTCATCTTGAAAGATGAGTTTCTAAGTCAAAACAGTCTTTCCTCCTTGATTCCTTTCCTGAGTACTTTCACGTGAATTGTTCATTCATTCTCTACCCTGAAGCCTCTTCACAGCTGCCATAATTCTATCATTTTTTAGCTTTGTAGCAGACTTACTCTGTATCTGTCCATCCTTGGTAAAAAAAAAAAAATCCTTCAAACTGTAAGCTCTGTGAGGATAGGAAAAAGGTCTTATTCACACTTAACACAAATGCCTGACTAAAAGCTGTGGTTCGTTAACTATTTTTTAAGTATCAATATCCCTGAACATTGCTACTTGCATCTTCACTAGAAAGCAACTTTAAAAAAAATCTTCTTTTATTAAGACACTGAAAGGGCTTGCATATAGAAGAGAGATTGAACAAGCACTCATTTGTAAAGCATGCAAATAAGCCAATGGCGAAAACAAAGATTATTGTTTCATGGCATCTGTTATGACTGCAGCAGGCACGTTCTATAGTCTCATATGTGAAAGCTAAGTTAATTTAGACTGGGGAGTGGGGCTCTGCTTTGCAATTCATTTTTGCTCAAGATCACAAGCTTAACATTAGAGAATGATCTAATCCCATAGATCCTAACTCCTTTTATTTTTCAGCCTAAGAGATTCCTTCCAGAAGCACTCAAACTTTAAAAAACAAAATACATTGCTTTGAGCTTGTCTTAACTAAATGCATTATTGGACCACTACCAGTGGACGCCCTAAGTTTTGTTGACGTCCTTGGGAGTCCAAAGTAAGGCCACTATTAACAAATTGGCAAATTTAAGAGGCAGATTTACTTAAGTATAAAATAAAATTGAATGAAATCTCAAGAGTACAGAGCCCCACTTTGAGAAGCAATTGCACATTTTTCTTTGCTGGTGGTTTAAGTTGCATAAACTTGCTCATTTAATTTTTTAAAGAGTTTTCCATGGCCTTCCTCTTTTAGTCTTTTTTATTTTTAATGTGAGGATGAACAGTCATTTTAGTGCAAAACAGAGGGAGTTAATATCAGTAAGTAGCAGGGAGACCCTCAGAAAGTTACTTAGACCAGACAGTAATGTTTACTTCCAGGGGGCTCGGAGGAGGAGGAAGGATGGAGGTACATGTTAGAGCTCAAGATGGAACAGAAGCTTTATAAGCTGGAGTCCACAGAGACTTAAAAAACAAAAGACAAACATGGGCCCAGTATGTGTCTACCATGAAAGCTGACCATTTGGCAGCTTAAGAAGGAAACTGTACCTTCATTATAACTGAAATATAAAAGTGGTGATAAAGTTTTGCTTTCAACAAAGGAGGCCTATAAAAATTCTTGGTTTTTTATTAACAGATGTAACTTTATTAAATGAGAATTACTACAATTAAATTGTAATGTCTCTAGTCATTGGCACACATTGTAAAATAAATTGATCTCACAGATACCTATCTAACAGATTAAAATAGATTCAGATATATTTATGCTTATTTGTCTCTTATGTTTGCCTAGTTCTCAGTGAATCATAACAGAATCAGATTATAAATTACCCTCACATTGTAATTGCCTAAAAGGTCTAATGCAGTTATTATATTTCACATAAAATCATAAAACACAGCTCTGTACTTCAGCAGAATTTGACTTTGGGCCTTTTGGGTTTCTATTTTAGTACATAAGCCCATAATGACTTTTATACATATGCACAGGGAAGACAAGGTAGCTGATTTGTTTTTATTCTGTAAGGCTGAGTAAAAAGTGAAAAGCTAACTAAAGGGCATGTTTTCACTGAACTCAGTACAGTACCTGACAGATTTAGGTTTAGACTCTATTCCCTGTAAATTTCTTCTAAAAAGAAATGAATCTCTAAAATAGCACTTGGCACAAAGTAGGTGCTCAATTCTCATTTGTAGCACTGAAGTGATTCTCGATTTTTGAGGTTAATGCCCTTGGGAAAAGTGTAAGTACTTCAACACTGACCCCCAAGAAAATTTACTTCACAGTATCTAACGAAAATACCCTAGCAGTAATTTGTGAACGGAGCTTTGTTCATGCATATTCAGTGGCCCTGTCTTAGAACTTTGTCTGGACTGTGTAGCAAGGTACAGGGCCACATACTTAGCCAAGACAAGCCATGCAACAGCCATCTCACTACACTTTTGCAGGCACTGAGGCATACATGAGCAGGGTGCAGAGATGGAAGCATGGGACGTTTTGTGTTTGTCCTCTAGGATCAAGCAGAAGGTTAGGTACAGCAGTCTTCTGCCCAGTTGCCTTCATCACTTCTCACTGAAGCCAGGATTGATGGTCCACGGTATTTAGTACACTATCATTCTTACAGGGTACACAGTAAGAATTAATTAATATAATTTAATAAAATACCAGGGTAAGACAAATGGAAAACTTTTGACATCTAAAGACTTGATGCAAGATTTTGAAGTCTTGATTGAAATATAGCCAGCTCCTCTGATTAAATCCAATGTTTCTTTGGCCGGATCATTCTGCTTTGGAGAAAGCCAGTCTACTTGGGAAGCAAACCAGCAAACTTGGCATCAGGGACATAAAGCTTTATGCAATAGTGCATCATGGCCCCAGTGTCCCCTCTAGGGTCTCCTGCTGGACTGTACTTGACAGCAGCCTGGGCATCTGGAAGAATTCAGGAGCCTCTTCTGCCACCCAACTTATGACCCTGGAGGGACCAGTGCCTGGAAAAGAAGGGAGCACTACTTCTGTCCAAATATGTCCTTGCCAAACTACAAATTAATTCACTGGAATCACAGACTGTTGAAATTACTTATAAATACATTTTTCCAGTAAGAAGATGGCTTTGCTTAACTGATTTTTGTTATATGTTAATCGCAAAATAGGATTAAAGGCAAAATAGAAGAAGGGTATGTGGTTACTTGTATTTTAATGTCAGTCTAGTTCTTGCCCTAACTTTTCCCATCCACATGATCCCAGCGTGTCCTGCCCATGGAATTTGGGAAAGCAGAGCAGGGTATGTGGTTTGTCTGTTCATTCCTCTTCACCCCAAATATAGACTCCATAGTTAAACTCATGCCTATACTCAACATGGGGGTTGAATTCACAACCCTCAGACCAATAGTTGTACCCTCCACCGACAGAGCCAGCCAGGCGCCCCTCATATAACACTTCTTACACATCAGTCACTCTGCAAATATGGACTCATTTAATCAAAACAACACAATGTGTAAGGTCACTACAGTTTTATCACATTTTTCAGATGACTAAATTAAGCACAGAATGGTTAAATAACTTGCCCAAGGTCACACTGCTAGTGAGTAGTAGTGCCAGGATTTCTATTCATTAATAATCACTAAATTATACTGTTAAAGGTCTTCATCTGTACTATTTTCCAAGGATCATCACCAAGAGTCAATTTTAATTTTCCATCACAGACATTTCAGTCCTTCATCTGGCAATCTGACAGGACTCAACTCTTTTGATCCTTCTTTTAGACATTTATCCATTTACTTATTCGTTCAACACACATTTCTCGAGCACCTACTATACCCAAGTCACTGTGCTCAGAGTCAGGGACGCAAAGATGGATGAGGACAATGTTACAGTCAGCTGGGACAGGCAGGCCCATATTCCAAGGAATGCTATTTCATCAGTTCAAATGCTACAGGAGCACAGAAGACTGAGAGACTGCCAAGGCAAGGAGACTTTTACATAGTGAAGGACCATTTAACCAAGTCTAACACAGGATGAGAAACCTACTGACTGGTGGTTTCATGGCCCGATTATGATTGTGCTCAAAATTTCCCATCAGAAATGGCTGCATTTCTATTTCTTTGCAGTGGATTTATTTAGACTAATCAAGATTTCAGAAGAGGTTGGTGAGTGAGGTCATGTTTTTTTGTTTTTTGTCTCCCCCCATGGGTCTCAAATGCTTTTATTTAAGCAACTTCTGAACAATTTTGAGCACCCATACAACATCGCCACGTTGACACACACACAAAACCCACATCAGTGTATTCTCTAATTCTCAAGTGGTACTCATATTCCTGATAGTCTTTATAGCTAGCTTTTGGGGAGGGGGAGGTTGATGATAATTCTGTGCTATTTCAATCTACACGTTTAAGTTTTTAAGAGGTAGGCTCAGTCACCCCAGTCATTCTTACAATATTTAGATCATTGACAGGAAAGACGATCTGCCACCCAAGAAACCAATACAAGTGTCCTGAATTCAAAAAAAGAAAATGGTTTTCATTTGCTACTATCTCAGGATAACTAAAAACTGCATCTTCATACCCTTAACTTTCTGCTACACTTAACACAAGTACATAAGCACGAGCTACAGTGTACCATACAGTTTTTCTCGAATCACAGACACTGTGTCTTAAACACTGATATATATAATATGAACAATGTTAGTATAGTAGTTGGGAACCAGGGAATCTTGAGTGAACTGAGGCAGATCTTATTTCCTCACAGAGATTGGATCAAATCATCAACAGAAAATGTAGACCAATGAATATTCATCAGGAGTCTAAGAATATTGTCTATGGGTAGCCTTCAAAGATCCTTAAACTTCCCGATACTGGGTACACAACTGGGTGCGTGTACTCAAAACTACATTTTTCTATGATTGATTTTTATCATAATCTTAGAATGGACTGTATTGCCTTTCACCCCTCCCCCTCCATAAATGGTTTAAAACCATCAGAAAGAAATTGACATGGAATCTCTATTGTTTTAGAATATGTTACTTATTGCGTACAGTTATGCCTGGTTGACTATGTAATAAAAAGTACACATAAAGTTCCCCGTTTAAAAGCCTCTTCAGCATTGCTTTTAAAATAACTGGACTTCCAAGAGTCAACCATGGTTTTAAGAGGAATTACTAATCCCACAAATTGACATGAGCCACCCTATGCTGAGGCGATGTCTACACTAGGGGATATCCTATCCTGGGGATACTAGAAGAATAGTTAGTGGATATTACTTCCTTCTTTGACCACGGAGCTTAGTTTTAACACGTAGTGCTTTTTAACTTTTCAAAGTCTGATTCTTTTGTGCTCAGTTTATCAACTGACCTAAATAGAGAAGCAAGAAAAGTTGATCCCAGACCACATTCTCCCAATAGCCTTTTATTTATTAGCTAACTCAAAGGACAGGTCAAATTTTCTTAGTTTGTGCCTTATTCTGAGATTTCACAAGACTTTCATGGGAAGCAGTACAACTAAGCGAAAAAGAATATGAGGTTTCGTCTCAGGCCCCAACTCCCAACGCCAGCTCTGCCTCTATAAACTATGTTCCTTTGGGCATATTACTTAGCCTTTCTAAGTCATTGTCTTCTTATGAAATGCAGTCAGTAATACCTCACAGATTCTGAAGAGTCAATGAGGAAATGTGTCTGACATGGGTTGCTCACATATAGATCTAGGACCACATTCCACTCAGAAAGTGTTCTCAAGGAAACAACAAAGTTATTGGCACCACCTCAGGCCCATAGCACAACCTTCTGTGTTAAAGCACTTTGCTTTAACATTTATCATATTCTGTCTTGTATGCAAGTTAGTTGCCGTCAGGAGTCTGTTGTGGGGGCCTCACAGATGGGCCTTTATTCCGAGACAGTTGTACAATGTGAGAATGGCCAAACAAGAGCATTGTTGGGATCACAGAGAAATGTGTGCCTTTGTTAATGACAATGACTCAAGTAGAGCGAGAGGCAGAAGTCCAAAAACCATCTTGAAGGAAAGAGTTACCTATTGCTTAAAGTCTAAATCAGCTGTCCATGAACTCTGGCCCTTAGGCCAAATCTGGCCCTGCTCCTGTCCTGTACAGCTCATGAATACAGCCACACTCATTCATTACATATTGCCTATGACCAGAACTCAAAACCATGGACTATCTGGCCACTTACTGGAAAAGTTGCTGACCTCTGCCCTCAAGCAGGACTGTGCAACACAAGTCAAATGCACTTTTAATTTTTAAATCTTATGTATTCTATGTATTACATAAATTACATAATTTTACATTTTCTGGTAGCTATTTTAAAAACAAAGAATATTATCTTTAATCCCACATATTTAAAAACATTAAAAATTGTTCAGGGAATTTTCTTTTTGCCCCATACTACATCTTGGAAATCCCTTGTGTGTTTTGTACTTACAGCACACTTAAGTTTGGACTAGCCACATCTCCAGTGTTCAGTGGCTGCTGGGGATGTATCGCAAGACTGGTCTAAAGGTCTATGTATGGCAGGGTCGGTGATCAGGCCGTGGCCGAGTCACTGACACACACATACACAGATTCCCTCTGGGAACCCTGTCAGGCAATGGGTAACTCTGGAGCCTATGTGAGATAAATCACAATATAAATCAGGTCAGATAAAAAGCAGGGAAGTTAGAGCATGCATGAGGGAGAAGGATAGAGGTAGCTCGAGCTACCATGAGCAAGTTTAATAAAATTAAATGTCACTTTCCCTACCACTTAGATTTGAAATCATTCTTACATTTGTTATATACTCTTAAAGTATTAGCTCTTCGAAGGCAAAACCATGTTATATTCATGTTTATATGTGATCGTGGCATCTACCGTGCTGCTTGGCCCTTTGCTTGTGTTTCAAACATAGTAAAGGTCCAACTAAGCAATAGACTGTTGCTCAATTAAGAACTGTTGTCTGCATCAAGGACTAAAAATGTAATAATAAACCAGTTTTCAGTGACTGAGAACAATGTGAATCTCACTAGGATGCTTGGTGTTTAGCACGATCAGGATCAGAATCTGAAACTTGAAGAAATAAAGTTCCATTGACAAACACCAATATTTATTCTATTGATAGAAGAAGTGATTCTTAATTCATTTGTTAGTATGCTTTATGGGAGAGAGAGGGTAGGGGCAGTGAGATCTCAAGTCACCCATACATACCCTTCCCAATAATTAATACAGGCAATTTTAATCAAGCAAGCTAATACAAAGGTCCTTAGAGTCCAACTTGGCCAATTTCTGTCCCAAACCCTGAGTTCCCAACATAGACTTGGTCCCCACTGCTCATGATCTTATTCTGGGCAAGTTCGAGTCCTCAAGTGCATAACTTTCAAGGCAGCGAGATTCCAAACAACACAGAAATGGAAGACAACCTAAAGCCACCGTTGAGCTTCTACGACTTCAGGATAGCAAACGCAGTTCTTCCATTTTCCCAGCCTTGCACCTCTAACACACACGTTGCTGTTTTGGTTTCTGGAGTGTCATTCTTTAACATTGGAAAGATAAACTACAAATTGCTTACGTCATAGGAAAGGATTTATGCCAAACAGAGAAAACATGTCTACTACTTCCCAGTTTTACTAGGTTTTTGAGCACAATTTAACCAGTCCCCATCTAGCTAAATTTCCCCAACAGTGGCACAGGTAATAAAGTTCTTTTACAGAATATGGCAAACTGGTTGACACTTCCAGCGTGGATGTGTTTAGATCAAGACAATAAAGAACTATATTCCTATATTGTGGGAATTATTTTAGCTATATTGTGATAGAATATAAATTCTATTCAATATTTGACACTTAGGTGTCAACTGGTGCACTGGGTGCCCAGGCATTTGGTCACACATTGCTCTAAGTGGGTTTGTGAGGGTGTTTCTAGAGGAAATTGACATTTAAATTAATAGGTCTGGAGGCACCTTGGTGGCTCAGTTGGTTTAGCATCAGATTCTAGATTTCTGCTCAAGTCACTATCTCCTGGTTCTTGAGGTTGAGTTCCACATGGGGCTCAGCACTGACAGTCTGGAGCCTGCTTGGGATTCTCCATCTGCCCCTCCCCCCACTCACGCTTGCTCATGTGCACACGTATGCATGCTCTCTTTGAATAAACTTCAAAAAAATCAATATGGCACAAAAACAGACACTGAAATGAATGGAACAGAATAGAGAACCCAGAAATGCACTCACAAACGTATCGCCAACTAATCTTTCATAAAGCAGGAAAGAATATCCAATGGAATAAAGACAATCTCTTCAGCAAGTGGTGCTGGGAAAACTGGACAGCGACATGCAGAAGAATGAACCTGGACCACTTTCTTACACCATACACAAAAATAAACTCAAAATGGATGAAAGACCTCAGTGTAAAACAGGAAGCCATCAAAATCCTTGAAGAGAAAGCAGGCTAAAACCTCTTTGACCGGCCACAGCAACTTCTTACTCAACACGTCTCTGGAGGCAAGGGAAACAAAAGCAAAAATGAACTACTGGGACATCATCGAAATAAAAAAAACTTGTGCACAGCAAAGGACACAATCAGCAAAACTAAAAGGCAACCGACAGAATGGGAAAAGATATGTGCAAATGACGTATCAGATAAAGGGTTAGTATCCAAAATCTATAAAGAACTTATCAAACTTAACACCCAAAAAACAAACAATCCAGTGAAGAAATGGACAAAAGACACGAATAGACACTTCTCCAAAGAATACATCCAAATGGCCATCTGACACAGGAAAAAATGCTCAACGTCACTCATCAGGGAAAGAGAAATGAAAACCTCACTGAGATATCACCTCATACCAGTCAGAGTGGCTAAAATGAACAAATCAGGAGACTATAGATGCTGGAGAGGATGTGGAGAAACGGGAACCCTCTTGCACTGTTGGTGGGACTGCAAGCTGGTGCAGCCACTCTGGAAAAGTGTGGAGATTCCTCAAAAAAGTAAAAATAGACCTACCCTACGACCCAGCAATTGTACTAGTAGGTATTTATCCAAGGGATACAGGTATGCTGTTTTGAAGAGGCACACGCACCCCAATGTTTACAGCAGCACTATCGACAATAGCCAAAGTATGGAAAGAGCCCAAATGTCCATCAATGGATGAATGCATCAAGAAGATGTGGTATATATGTACAATGGAGTATTACTCAGCAATCAAACAGAATGAAATCTTGCCATTTTCAACTATGTGGATGGAACTAGAGGTTATTATGCTAAGCGAAATTAGAGGAAGACATATCATACATAGGACTTCACTCATATGAGAACTTTAAGACACAGAACAGATAAACATAAGGGAAGCAAAGCAAAAATGATATAAAAACAGGGAGGGTGACAAAACATAAGAGACTCTTAAATATGGAAAATAAACAGAGGGTTACTAGAGGGGTTGTGGAAGGGGGGATAGGCTAAATGGGTAAGGGGCATTAAGAAATCTACTCCTGAAATCATTGTTGCACTATATGCTAACTAATTTTGGATATAAATTAAAAACCTGAAATTTAAAAAAAAAAGAAAAAAACCAAAAATAAACATTAAAAAGTTTTAATGGGTGTAGAGTTTCAGTTTTACAAGAGGAAAGAATTATGGAGGCAGATGTTGGTGATGTTTACACAATATTATGAACATACATGAACTGTTCCCTTAAAAATGAGTAAGATGACAGATTTTATGTGTATTTTCTAATAAAAAAACTGAAAAAAATTCAATCAATATATACATTACACTACCACACAAAAGAAGTTCCAAGTCAAAATCACCTAAAACCCGGAATTTGAATTTATGTTCACAGATTAGTTGCAACTTTATATAGAAGAAATCCTGCATTGTTTCCTTTTCTTATTGCCTTTTTCACCCACTATGTTTGGGACACAGGTATGCTGTTTCGAAGAGGCACACACACCCCAATGTTTACAGCAGCACTATCTGTGGCTCATGGATGTTGTGTGCATTGTTTCTTCATTTTACTGCTGTTAACTAACCTACCGTATGATACTGTATTACCACTGCCTACCCATTTTATTATTGATTGAAATAAATTTGCACTATTTGGCTTTGTAAGTAAAAAAAAAAAAATCAATAGGTCTGAATAAAACAAAAAGAACTGGGTAAGAGAATTCCTTCTGTCTGACTGCCTTCAGTCATTAGGAGGTCATAGGCTGAATAATGGCCCACAAAAGATGCTAATGTGCTTCTCCTGGAACCTGTAAATAAGGTACCCTCAATGGCAAAAGCAACTTTGCCAATGTGATCAATTTAAGGACCTGGAGAAGGGTAGACTAGCCTGATTCCAGGTGGAGCCAATGTAATCACAACAGTATTTTTAAAAGCAAAAAGGTCAGAAAGAGATGGGCTGATACAGGGAGGGGGAGAGAGAAACAGACCAACAGACAGAAACAGAGAGAGAGAGAGAGTGAGAGAGAAGAGGAGAGGCAAAGGGAGTGAGAGGAAGGTGCTACATGGCTGGGTTTAAAGAACGAGAGTAGAACCATAATCCAAGAAATGCAGGCAGCTGCTAGAAGCTAGAAAAAGGAAAAAGATTCTTCTCTTGAACCTCCAGAAGGAATATTACCCTGTCAACCCATTTTGGGATTTTTTTGGCCTCTAGAACTGAAAAGAATCAGTATGTGCTTTTTCAGGTTTTTAAGCCAGTGGTCATTTGTGGCAATAGCAATTGGAAACACATACACACATTACATGCACACGTTTACTTTTGATAAGTTATTTTTAAAAATCAGATTTTTTTAATTTCAATTTTAGTTAACATACAGTTTAATATTGGTTTCCGGAGCAGAATTCAGTGATTCATCACTCATGTACAATACCCAGTGCTCATCAAGATCACATTTATTAGTCCTTTCCATTAGTTAAATTCAAAGTATCCCAAAGGCAGTATGTTCCTTTGGAAACATAAATGGCTGCTAGCTATAAACTATTATCTTGTACAAATTAAAAATAAAGCTAGCCTTAGAGAGCAGAAGGCTCAAAAAGATCCCATTACCCAACAGGGCAGAGTCTAAGATGGAAAAGAATACAGCAAACATGGGGAATCAGAGCTTCTCATCTGGAAGTCAACTGGAACCAGCACTGTCTGCATCTTTTACACGTTAGTCTGGCCTGTGAAAGGCCCCTTGTCATACCATCAGAACAACCTTTCAGGATCACATTATTGGGACCAGAAGTTGAACCAGAGCTGGTGTTAACTCCAGTGCCCAGACTACACATGTTGTGCTATCCTGCCTCCTATGTATTTAGTACGAAAATGCTGTCCGTTTATTTCCCTTACCCTATACTCTCCCTAATGCATATCCTCATGCATTTACTCTTTTTAATGTTTATTTCTGAGAGAAAGAGAGAATGCAAACAGGGGAGGGGCAGAGAGAGAGCAAGACAGAATCTGAAGCAGGCTCTGTGCTGTCAGCACAGAGGCTGATATGAGGCTGGAACTCACAAACCATGAGATCGCGACCTGAGCTGAAGTTGGACACTTAACTGAGCCACCCAGGCCCCCCTCTCGTAATCCATTTAGAAATTTAGTGTCAAAGTACTTGTTCTTTTAACTTGTGCCTGTCTCCCGTCCTGTCCCATGCTCAAGTTTGTGTTTCTTCTCCCTACATTGTGTTGTCTTGCTCTCTGATAACCCTCTAGTCCCCACTATCACACTGTTGGTGGGGGGAGGTGTACATCACCTTCTTCTGGTGAGAAGGCTGAGATCTGCTGTCAATCCTCAGCCTCCATCCACGAGGGGCCTGCCAAGTGCCACATGTAAGCTGGGAAAAGTCCAAACAGGGTCTTCATTTTACTATCCTGCTTTACTGTCAAACATACATTATTCCTGCCGAAAACAGCCTAAGACCATTGAATTAATGAATCTAGTAATAGAGATAATGTCCTTTTGAAAGAGTAACAAATCCAGACTAACTTTATGAAATATTCTATGCTTTCTTTTTGTAAAAGCTGCAATCACTTAGCGCCAATAGACATCTCATTTGTCTTTAAATTACAATTTGGTAGTTAAGGTAGAGCTTTAGTACCAAATACTCCTATTGTAGCCAACATGTCTGCTGTAATTATATGCCACTGCCTTCAATTTCTCATCTTTTGGCCTAAGTTAGAATAAGCAAAATCAAAAGGCATGTTAAAGTGAGTGGATCTCGTTCTCCTTTGCAAAGGCATCATCTATGCCATAAAAGCAAACAAATGTTTTATCATTCCATGGGAACAGACCTGATAATTGTCAAAACTGATGCACATTCTAGGAAACTACAGAAAGGCTTGTCATCTTCCAGACTGAATTAAACATATGTCAACATGTGTTTAAGATCATAGTTAAATAAATTATAGTTCTCTTTATTAGCAACTCTTCCAGAATTTTTAAGAAGCCAAACGTCCAAAGACCCTAGCCAAAAATTCAGTTAGGCCTTTAATATGTCATTCTAGGCTTGGGTTTTCTCTTTGCAGTGAAAGCTCAAAAGTCTTTTCCTTTAATTCAGACTGAGTAAGATTCCACTGACCTACTTTCAGATTCACAAGAAGGAATGTAGCTATCTTGCTGAGTTTCTATTTATTGCATTACATACCTATTGCTATGTAACCAATTACCCAGACTTAGCAGTTCCCAACAACAATATACAGTTATTACTCAACTACCTCTACGGTTCAGGAATATGGGGAGCAGCTTGGGTGGGTGTTTCTGGCTCAAGATCTCTCAGGGCCTTGCCATCCTGATGTCAGCTGGAGCTGCAGTGTGCTTCTAAGGCTCCTTATTAATGTGCCTTCGTGTTGTCAGAAGGCCTCAGTTCTTTGCCATGCGAACCTCTTTATAGGGCAGTTTGTGTGTCCTTCTAACATGGTAGCTGGCTTCTTCCAGAGTCCATGATTCAAGAGAAAGCAAGACGGAAGCCACAGTATCATTTATGACCTAGCCTTGGAAGTCACCATTATTTTCTATGGGTTACATGAATCAGTTCTATTTTGTGTGAGGGAACCACACAAGGCTAAGAATAGCAGGAGGCAGGGACCATTGGGGGCCCCATCACGATTTTGCTTATACTACTTAAACCAAAAAATGAGCAATCGAAGGTAGTGGCATATAATTACAGCAGACATGTTGGCTACAACATGTTTTACCACAACTATAAAATTCTGATGACCTCTGATCCATTAGTTAGCTATGACAGCTATGACAGCCATAACAAAGTTCCCCAAGTACGGTCACATTCTGAGGTACTTAGGTTAGGTTTCAACACATACAGTCTGGCGGCACACAATTCAGTCCATAACACCCTGTTATGCACATTCTTCACAGCAGATATCCTGTGCCTTGGACTTGTAAAATCAAGTATTCAATGCACCTATTCAGGCATTTCTTAAATAGAGAACAGGTCACTATTTCCTATCTATCTCTAAGTTCTAAGCATTCAAGACAAATTTCAGAGAAGATGGACACTGCAAATCCCCTACGAACTGAGTTTTCCCCAACTCCCCTGGCCCCTGACTACCTCTCAACCTAATTCCTTCCCATTTTCCCTGTTCACTCCACTCCCTCTTTCTTGCTCCCGTAATAGGACAGGCTCATTGCCATGCAGGACTTTTGCCCATGCTATTCTCTTTGGAACGTTCTGCTGTATTGTTACATGACTTGTTTACTTACTTATTCAGGACTCTGCTAAAATGGCTCCTTTTCAAAAAGACCTTCCCTGACCACTCTATTTAGTCTTCCTCTGTCCTCCCCAGGAGCCTCTAAACTTTCACTGTGATTTTTTTTTTAATATCATAGAACAGATCACTATTTGAATTTATTGCTACTTCTTTATTATCTCTCACAGTAGACTATGAGATCTATGATAACAGGGGCTTTATTTATCTTGTTCAGTATGTACCCCCAGAGGCAAACAGTATGTTTATTTGTTGAAGAAATGAATAACAATTAGGTTAGTTTGGGCAAACTGGTAGATAAACCAGAAAAAGATGAATGAAGGTGCTATCTATGTTGTATGATCTACATTTTCCATGGTTTCTGATCAATAAGATATTTTTTGCTTTCATTTCAGCAAATTGCTTTAATCACATTGGAAACTCTAAGTGTTTTTCTTAGACATGGGACTTAGATATTACACAATGCTCAGCAATCAAACACACAAATGGCTGCCAATCTGGATAGGTTTCCCAGAAATACTTAATATTCAAAACCTCAAGTTTCTATATTTCAAAGAGCTCTCTATTGACGCATACTGTTTATATATTAACCAAAACTCAACCATAAAGGTACAAAATAATTCTTTAACAAGACATTACTTACACCAAAGATAAGCTTGCAAAATGCTTCATGAGTCCCTTTTGTACTGCACATTAATTTCTTACCTGAAAACCAAGCTGTGGGCCTATAAAATAATTATGACATATCATGATGTGACAAAAGTTTAAATAGCTCAGCAATTTTGTATCATCTACACGTTCAATAGGGTAAGTTAACAGGCAAAACCTACAAAAAATTTCCGGAGACACATAAATTACCTGTCTCCATTCTCAAATTTGTTATATATTATGTCTCCCTTGGCTGGGATTTAGAGGACCTAATTTCTAGTATTAGAGTCACAGCTATGTGTGGAGTGTGGTAAGGCATTTAAATTTTCTAGACATTAGTTTCCTCACCTATAAATCAAGGAGTGATGGTTCCCTGTGTATTGTTTCTTTTGATTTGCTTCTCCTCATACTCTCCCTTCTACTTCTCCCTTTTTTGTAAATGGAAATTCAAGGTATCTGCACAAATGTAGGAATAGCAGTGGTGTATAAGTAAATCATTCTGTTTTGGTTAAGAATCAAAAAGTTGTTACTTTACTATTCATTTCTCCCTATTGTTCCCAAATCTCCTGAGAATCATCTAGGGATCAATTAAGTTATCACATTTTGGGTCATAAAGGGTGAGACAATACCCACTTCTGTTTACTGTTCAGACTGAAAGAAATAACGCACCACTCTGCTAATATCTGGTAAAATAAAGGTGGGTAGCATTCAATTAGCTATGATGACTTTTCTCATTTCATCTCTCCACACACGAGACATTCTAGTCACAAACATTAATTACGTCCCCTCAGGACAAAGCCAAGAAAATATATGTCTTCTATAGCAGTTATCTAACTAGGATTCTCAAAAATTGTTCACAATACGTCAGTGCATTTCTCCCTACACAAAGTATCATGTATGACCTATTTTCAAATGTTTGGAGCAAAAAAATAAAATAAAATCCATATATCAAAGTGGCTAAAAGTTCAGAGTTTGATCATGCAGTGCAAGAAATGGGTAGAATTAGGCTGTGTGGTTTTGTTAGTATACTCTTGAATCAAATGTTCTTTGTTTTCATCTGAATGAGGTGGTGATGATAGTATGAGCACAGTTCTAGAACACATTCAATAGGACATTTTTCTATGTCCTATTCTTTAGAAACATTTCCCTCTAGGGGCGCCTGGATGGCGCAGTCGGTTAAGCGTCCGACTTCAGCCAGGTCACGATCTCGCGGTCCGTGAGTTCGAGCCCCGCGTCAGGCTCTGGGCTGATGGCTCGGAGCCTGGAGCCTGTTTCCGATTCTGTGTCTCCCTCTCTCTCTGCCCCTCCCCCGTTCATGCTCTGTCTCTCTCTGTCCCAAAAATAAATTAAAAATGTTGAAAAAAAATTAAAAAAAAAAAAAACATTTCCCTCTAGAGATTTTAAGTAGTCTTTCTTTACCTAGGCACATCATTTCAAAAACTTCCTTCATTTTCTTACAAGCTGTTGGGGGGAGAGAATATGAAAGCCGACATTTTATACTTCTATTTAATAGGTGGTCTGAAAAATAATTTCCATTTTCAAATCTTTAGGCATTTAATTCCTGATAAAAAAATTTTTTTTTGTAATTTTGAATAATTTCCATTTTCAAATCTTTAGGCATTTAATTCCTGATAAAAAAAATTTTTTTTTGTAATTTTGACACTATTTTCACCATCAACATGAATCTCCTGAGCAAAAGATTGGAAGCCTCTCAAAAAGTGATTGGCAGATTTTTCACCTTCATATTCCCCCTTGGAATACCTGTCAAGTACCTATCAAATTTTTTAACCTATCAAATTTCTAATGGCTCATTGCAATGAAGGATTAACATATATTCAACTTTGTTTTTCTAGGTAACCTCTTCTCTGCATTCCCATAATGCATTTTAATGGAGAAAAAAAAGCAAGAGTAGCATTAAATTATTGGGATATCCTTTTTCTCCTCAGTAAATCTACGTTTATTCTCTCACACGTGGATCATGAACAATGTCTGTGAAAGATGATGCCTGCTGTTTCAGGGAGTAAGGCTGGCTTTCTTCTCCATGGAACATTCCCTACCTCAAGTGAAATTACCTATCCAGATATTACACCGTGATGTAAATTGCCAACTCCACCATGGGAAAGACATTCAAAATGCAAGTAGTCTCTGATGTCCTTTATTGTGTGGAGCCCCCAGTTAATTCTAGCCATCTCCAACCCCCCCCCCCATCTCTCAGTTCTCCTCAAGTCCCCACTGCTCCAGTATGTGTGGATTTGTGATGAAATTGAAGGTATTATGAAAGTAAAACTGGGTCTACACATCTTTATTCTTCAGAGGCCATTTACTCATAAACTCAATGTATCTCTAATCAGAAGAACTTCAAGCCATGAGCCTATGTGAAAGTTGTCAAGAAACCAAAAATAGAGATCTTCTCAGTGCTCTTCAAATCCTATCACACAAACTAGCATCACCTCTTCAATGTGGAAGGATATTTAGGCTTTCTTTCTCCCTACCCTAGCTCAAGAGTATTGATGTCACTTTTGAAGAACACTTATATAATAACTGCCAACCTTCATTCTAAGAAGTATCAATATTTTCAGGGCACCTGGGTGGCTCAGTTGAGCATCTGACTCTTGGTTTCTGTGCAGGTCATGATCCCAGAGTCGTGGGATCAAGGCCCACATTGGGCTCTGCACTGAATGTGGAGCTTGTTTAAGGTTCTCTCTCTTTCTTTCCCTTTGCCCCTCCCCCTCACATGCCCTTCTCTCTAAAATTAAAAAAAATAAAAGTATCAATATTCTTTTTGGTATGGCCATCTACCAACACTAGCCTGTGGTCACCAAAATACAACGTGGTATGAAAGATCAGACTAGAATATTCCTAAAGTGCTTATCTATTGTGTTGGTTCAAACGTATCTCTTTTCTTGGGATCGACTTCCTTGCCTCTTTCCCTTGAAGAAAAAATTTTAAAAACCTAATGATACAAATCCAATGTGGAATTTAACATTGTATGCAGTAAAATTTACCAACATTAATACATTTTTGTAGATAGCATTTCCTATACCAGAATAAAACAGGTTTAATCCAATTATTGGTATGTTTTGAAAAGTGTCTCACAGATAAACATTTCAAAATGCTTTTCTCTTGCAATTCAAGTATCTTTAGCCCACTTCTGAATCACAAAAATATTAAGTTACATTTATTATATTTCAATGTGATTTAGGAAAACATGTCACATCATTGAGCCATGAATCTGTCATTCAAAAATCATCAAGTGAATATTGTGAAGAAAGTAAACATCACTAGAAAGTAGTAAAAAAAAAAATCAGCTTTGGACTTCAAAAGTCATAAATCCAAATAGGGATTATTACATTAATTATAGGAAATATTTGCCTATCTCCTATGATACAAACTCAGAATATAAGAGGAAATATACTCATTCATTCTTTAGAATGGTAATATACCATGCATTTTTTAGAATGAATAATTTGATGGACTTTTATTCTTTCTAGTTAAATAGTGTAGTTAAATAGACATGAGGAAAAAATATTCGCATGTCGTTTCCAAGACCTTAAACATACCAAAAATAAAAGTTATGCATTGAAACTATTATATCACCACAACAAAGTCTCATAGTCTCATGAATTGGAGTTTTCAAAAGCTGCTTTGCCTATTTAGATCTTTGTTCAAAGTGGGATTTCATTTTATTTAGAAAATGAAATTACTTTGAGCAGCCTGTTGAATTTATTCACATTTGCTATGTAAGAGTTTATTCGCTTGAAGGGTTTCATTCTTTTGTCAAGGATTAACCAAAGAGAACTGTGTAGCATCTAAATATAGCTTAGAGGAATAATTTAGTGCATTTTGAAATTCATTACATAAATGTAAAGTTTCTCTCCCGCTAGAACTGGATGAACCTTGCATGTAACTAATTTTTGCACCTGCTTCAGATTCTTTACCAAAATTTTATTTTGTAAGTTTGAAAGTAATTTTCTCTGGCACGGAGTCATTATTTTAAGGGAAATTTTAAATTACTGTTATAATTTTCACAAAAATAATCAGGAGAGATTGGACAGGTTACTCCTTCCTGGAGGACAGTCTCACATCATGTTCATCTTTTTATCCCTGGTACACCATTTGCCAGAGTGAACAATAAACAAGGGTTGTCTTGAATGAGTGAGAAGAACCACGCTGTAAATCTAGCCATGACTGTCGGCCAATGGGATACATTACCACCACCATCTGGCTTTACTCATTAGCTTAACATCTTTTATCCAAGTCTACAGTGATTCTAATACAGAGAAACTTTTGAAAGTGTCAATATAGCTTTTTAAATGTTTACTTTAAATGTCCAGCATTAAACAAGACCAAATATATCTTTTCTTATTTGGAGCAAAGATAGAAATTGGGAAACAACTACTTCTGTGTTTGAGACCTTTACAAAAATAATTTTAGTATTTAAAATCAATTAGGAGGAAAGAAACCGGAATGGCAAAGAAAAATACCAACATTTTTGGGAAAAAGCACAATAGAAGTCTGTAGACTACCCATTGCAGCATTAGTCTGCTAAAAAGAATTCATAGAGTGGTATCTAGGTCATGCCAGGAATAAAATTTTAATTGAACTTTTTTGGCTTCTAGAAGAATACCTAATTTTTTTTATGTTGAAAATTCCCTGTAATGTAGATTTTGCTGTATATTATTAGTTGGTCATTAGAACTTTTATGAACATTATGACCTTTTTAAACTCTTTCTTTCCAAAGACAAAAAGCTTTTAAAAAGCTCTGAGTTACTTGGCTTCCAAGAGAAATGCAAATAGAGGAAAATACCTCAAAATTACCACTCCCTTTGTAGGGTATCAAATTAACAGAATACATTACTTCACCTGCATGTAAAAATCTTTGAGTAGACCTTGAACCTCAGGTAATCATGTATTTTAATACCTTTAAAGTAAACATCTTCTCCAGGGGTTAGATGGCAAAGCTGTTAGAGCTTTTCCTGTTCATGTTATTTGTAGATCCTTTCGCTACAGTTCTGGTGCCCTTCTTAACTCTAGGCAAACATTCAACTGGTTCAGCATTTTAACAATAATTCTGGATCGAAATCTGGATTCGATCATTTTTTATAGATTATATTGGAACTCTGTTATGCAGCCTAATAATGCTTCACAAGCTTGATGATTGGACATGTTATGAAATCTAAACTCATCTTGCAAAACAGAAATCACAGAAATAAATGTGATATATTCACACTCACTTTAGAATTAAAGGTTGAAGAGACAAACTTGGGACTTTGTGCTTGACATTGGTTTTTGTTGATTAGTGTTGATTTACAGTATTCTTGGGTAGGGGCACCTGTGTGGCTCGGTTGAATCTCACTCTTGATTTCAGCTTGGGTCATCATCTCACAGTTTGTGGGATTGAGCCCCGTGTAGGCTCTGCGTTGAGATTGAAATTTTCACTCTCTGCCCCTCCCTGTTCATGCACATGTCCACTTTCTCTTGAAATACTTTTTTTTTTAAATTAAGCATTCTTGGGTAAAATTCTCACGTGATTTTATTCCAAATATTCATTGAATCAGACATCCAGCAGCAATGTTATTTCTCCGTGGACACACAAAATCAGAATGACTAAAATGTACTACAGTAGTACCCTCTTATCCACAGAGGATACATTCTGAGACCCCTAATAGATGTCTGAAAGTGAAGGACAGTACCAAACCCTGTATGTAATTTTTCCTATACATACATAATTATGAGAAAGTTATTGATAAATTAGGCACAGTGAGAGATTAACAAAATTGAACAAATATAACAACCTACTGTAATGTTATATAAATACTGTCTCCAACTATTTTATTGTATTAACCCTTATGTAACATGAGATGATACAGTGCCCACGTGACAAGATGAAGTGAGGCGAATGACACAGCCATTGTGACACAGTGTTAGGCTACTACTGACCTTCTGACATTAGTCTATGTAGAAAGGACGATCATCTGTTTCAAGACTACTGTTGACAGTGAGTAACCATCTACAATCATGGAAAATGAATCCACGGATGAGGGGAATGACCTTATTGCTTTGGGAAGGAAGCCTGAAGACAAAAAACATCTCTCTTATCTGCATACGGGTCAACTTGGGAAATCACTGCCTCTTGACAGCTTTAAATAACTTTTTTGTATCATACAAATGTGAAAAGCAATATTTTAGGCATAAACTACAATCTCCTTCAGCAGCACAAGGTAGTCGGCTGTGCCCAGTGCATGGCTACAATACAGACTTGAAGCCACGATGAAACCAAGGCACCTTCAGCTCATGTCACTAAGTCCTCAGACGCAGAGTCTTCTGTAAAGGACAGGATCCACAGGAGGACTTTCAGCTCTGAGAAGCTGATTCTATTACCAGGTAACTGTGGAAATGTCTGGTTCTCTGCAGCCAAACACCCTCTATAACAGAGCACTGCTCTGAAACGTGTAGGTCCTTATTTGAATGGGGAAATGATCTCTTTCTTTAATCTTGACTTTTTTTTTTAACATGCCAGTGAAGGAATGTAGGTCTTGACACCAGGATTCAACTTAAGTTGGCTATCTAAAGGTTGATTTCTACTGGATTCAGTACAGAACCCAACGAGTCACTATTATCATCAGGGCTACTACTGACACTGACGATTTCATCACTTTTACGACCATCATTAATACAATTCCTATTACTAAGACCACTGCTATCACTACTACAACCACCCCTTGCCTAGGCCTTCTGGAATAGCCTTCTCAGTGATTTCTGTAACTCTGCTCTTGTCCTTTTAACATGCATTATTGCCTTCATTCCCCCTTCATCATCCACTCTCCATGTTGCAACCTGATTGAGCTTTTAAAAGTACATATTAGATCCTATCGCCCCTCTGCTGAAAGCCCTCCAATGACTGCCCATTAGCTCAAAGTAAAATGCAAGCTGCTTATCCTGTTACACATCCTCTTCCCCCTGTTTACTGATTTCAAATGATATCTGGGTAGCTGGGGTGCAGTGGAAGGAACCACCTCTCGTTCATGCCTCAGAGCCTTTACACCTGCTATTCCCATTACCTGGAATTCTCAAGCTCCAGCCTCCACATGGGGGTTCCTTCCAGCTATTGTCCTCTCCTCTGGTCTTGTTATCACCTCCTGAGAAAATTCTTTCTAACTGCACAAAGCTGCCCCACCACTCATTCTGTAGGTTATCGCTTTACCTTTCTTATTGCCTTTGGCATAACTTGGGACTATTCTGTTTAAGTCTCAACTGTCTGTCTGACAGATGTAAACTTCATGAGGGCAGGAATCATGTCTGTTTTCACATAAAATTGTGCTGGGTCCATTGTACATGCTTGGCAAAAATATTTTGAACAAATGAATGGAGGGATAAATATTACTACTAATGGGAACTTGCATTTACTGATCATTTTCTAAAAACCAATGTGCTGTGATTTCATGATCCTAACTGAACTATATTATCAGCCTATAAGGGAGTGTTAATGTTCTTCATTTTATAGCCTGTAACAGATGCGAGGTTTAGGGAAGAAGACAAATGGAGATGCAAACATTCAGAGTCTAAATTCTCAAAAGATATACACACACTAATAAACTGTTATATAAAATATGCTCTCTCATCTTGGCAATATACTTTCATAAAAACAGGTAAAAATCAGGCTTAAATTCCCCAGATTCCACACAGGGACACAGAGGCATAGAAAAAGATTCTTGCTGCCCAACCTTCCAACCTACTTCCCTTTTCTTATTCTGACTGTCCCACGCTGCAAGGGACAACACGTGCACAGTCTGGAGATCCCAGCTCACATGTATAAGCTCTGTCTACACCCCTCAAACGGCTCTCCCTGGACAACACTTTGCTCCTGTGGAGTGGCCATGGGAAAACAGGCTGAGCAAAGAGGCCAGGAAAGGTCATAAAAGTAGGTACAAGGTCATCTGGGCACAAGGTCTCAGGAATCCAGAGCATATTCTAAATGGGGAGATCAAGGCTCCCAGTAAGGACATCCTCCTCAGTAGCATAAACTCTTCATCTTGTGAAGAAAGACTGTTCTGTTCGAGCCACTCTGATTCTAGTACCCATGCTTTTAACCATTCTCACGACCTTGTTCACATCACAGTAAACATATAAATTATTTGTAATGCATACTGAGGTACATCATTCAAGCCACCACAAGCCCTGTCATGCTGCCTTGAAAGGTAAGAGGATCAGTGTTTAGACACATCAAAAATCCACTTGAGGCAAACTAGTGTCTGACCACTGGAAAGTTGAGCACTGTGCTCTACTTTTCCTTGTAAATACCCTAAAATTATAAAAATCACATGAAAACATAAACCAGACTTTTTGAGGAATAGATCATTTTGTTCCAGCAAACGTTGCTGAGTTCCTACTCTGTGTCAAACCCTCTACTAAGTGCTTTGAGAAATGAAGTATAAGTGGCTGCAAAGATCAATAGGATATGGTCACCATCTTGAAAAGGTGTGTCATCCAATGGGGAAAGTGCAGATGAGCCAGTGGATACAGTAAAAAGCAGGATAAGTGATTTGACAGCCCTATAAGGAATTCATGTATCAACACAGAAAATGTGAGGTTAATTCTCAGTGAAAAATCAGGAGAAGGGCTTTATCAAGACCTAGTTATCATTCAAAGTGGATCCTGAAAAATAAGTAGGACTTTAACGGGTTGGTGGGGAGGACATTCTGAACTGACAAAACAACATGAGCAGAGGCATGACGATCACAGTGACCACTGTTCCGCTGGCAAGTCCAAGTGGGTAGATGGAAGAATACACCATGAGATGAGTTTGGAAAAACAGTTCATTTCAGACTGAGGAAGATTCTGAATGAAGCGTGAAGGCATCTGAACTTTTTCAAATTTTTTTCATGTTTATTTATTCTGAGAGACAGAGTGAGAACACGCACAAGGGAGAGTGCACACAAGTAGGGGAGGGGCAGAGAGAGATGTACAAAGAATCCCAAGCAAGCTCTGTGCTGTCAGTGCAGAGCCAGATGCTGGGCTCAATCTCACAAACCGTGAGATTGTGACTTGAGCAGAGATCGATAGACACTTAACCAAGTGCATCACCCAGGCGCCCCTGAATTTTATCTCCAGATCACAGAAGGCACTGAACAAATGTTTTCAAGGCAAGAAAGCCCATAACTCAATTATTTTAGCAACACAACTGAAGGGATTCATAAGGAGCGTAAGTTAGTATTGTTAAGGATGTGCAAGTGAGGTGAACTTTAAACAGGCCAATATCCCTGATGAACCTGGATGCAAAAATCAATAGATCAGGATACTAGGGAATCGAATTCAACAGTCCATCAAAAAAAGTATTCACCACAACCAAGTGGGATTCATTCCTATGCTGCAGGGCTGGTTCAATATTTAGAAATCAATAAACATGGTACACATTCATAAAATAAAGGATAAGATCCACATGGTCTTTTCAACAGACACAGAAAAAGCATTTGACAAAATACAGCATTCTTTCTTGATAAAAACCCTCAAAAAGTAGGCATAGAAGGAACATACTTTAATACACACACACACACACACACACACACACACACACACACAAACAGGGCAATAGTGGTGGAAATGCAAAGAAATGGACAGAATTATGGAGAAGATGAATGAACAGAAATAGTTTATCATTTGATGATGGCCCCCTGCAAGGCACTGATGATAATTTCAAAGGGCCTGGACAATCAAAAGACTAATGGCCAGAGATTCAGGGGACAGGAACAGATATTATTAAATACACGGGGTTTGGAGTTTACATTGGAAAAGAGGAAGGTCTCAATTTTTCTCAGTGAAGCGGAAGCCTAAGGTCATAAGTTAAAACAGAAGAGACTGGAATATGGTCAAGGGTTCTAAACTTTGTTTTGAAACTTTTCAATTATGTAATGGGACGGACTTGGATCAAGGTTGGGGAAATGGATTGCTGGGTAATTTGGATCCTTATTTTCTTGCATAAGGTACCCTTTACTTGATCCACTGATAGACCAGGAATTCAGTAACAATTCTAATATTCTAAGGGTTTTAACAAGAATGTTTTATGTTCTTCTCTAGGGTTTGTACATTTTTTATTTTCTAAGTATTTATATTTTGGGAAAGAATTAGAAAAGCCACCTTCTTATTAAGTTTGCCAACAAGACTGATCACATTTTAGATTTGTGCATTGAAGAAGTCAATGAAAACAAAAGGAGAATAGTCAACTGTGCACTGTATACAAACTAAATGCAATTACTTCAGGTCCTTCCCCTTCACACCTTTCAGTACATACTTCTGGAAAATGAGATGTTTCGCCAAGCCCTTTGATCTTGACCATAGTATATAATGGATTGAGATTTTAACTCAAAGAAAGAAAAGAAAGTCAACAATGCTTTTAATGAAAAGCTCCCAGAATTGAATTGGCTCTATTTAATAGCCATTTATACAAATAACTAGTTTCACACAACTAACTGACATTCGCCTACAATTTTATCAACCTACTTTCAGAGTGTGAATAATAATAGGATTTATTTTGCCATCTCAAAATTGGCCTCTGTAAACTCACACAGTTCTAATTTATCTACCCTAATATCAGGAAGATTTAGTTGTAAGACACTTTAATTAGTGCTCTGTGGGTACTTGGTAGTTAGTTGCTACCATTTTAGCCTCTTCAGGTTTTATGCACACCCTGTAATTCTCATGTACTGCAAAGCAAATATAGATTACCAAAAGGTTACCTCTCAGAATACTTAATAAAGCTAAAAAATACATAGCAAAATAAAAAGTCTATTTCAAATGCCAGACTATTGCACAACTATATTCAAGGAACTTATCTACTGAGCTCCAAGAATCTAAAACTATGTCAGCAAGAGACAACAGTGGTAGCAGAAAGGGATGGGAGTGATACCTGAGAGGGAGAATCAATAGAAATGGGCAACTCGTTGCATGTCAAGGTCAAGGGAAGGGTCAAAGTCAAGTCCAAAATGTTCCACCTCGGTGACTTAGACAAAGACTGGGATGACAAGGCTCAAAGAGTCAGGAGAAAAAAAATAAATACTGGCAGAGGGAATAGCACTGGAAGATGGAAATATTCCACACTCAACAATGAGAGGGAAGAGCCTCAGAGATGACAGAGTACCATTTGATGGGATCCATATGAGCTGACTGTCATTTCGTCAGCGATAGGAGGTAATCAGTTCAGAGTGAGGAACAATGGCCAGGGAAAGGTGCTGGTGGAACAAGAGATTCCTTTCTCCTGCCTATTCATTAATAATGCACTAGGATTACCATTTCTGATGGAAGTAGGACATGCAGCCAATTATGAACTAGGTTTTTTTTTTAAACAAGGAGGCTCAGAACCCCAAATCACTCTTTTATAATAAATGCTTTAGTACCAGCTAGAGTGAAGGTTTCAAAGTAGGTGTAACAGTGACATATTTGAGGAAACCAAGGAAACCAGCTTTACCCACCTGGCAGCCCAATCTCAAAGGCTGATGGACTATCAGTCCATGATCCAAAAACATTAAAATACTGACATTTTAAGTCAACTGTCACTCTTACCTGATTACTGAATTTGTTCAAGTTCTCTGCCAACAATGGACAGAAAGTCAGAGCATCAGAAATTATTGGTTGTTCACCCAAAGCCCTGTCAACCCTTCTTGGATGCTTTCTATTGGAAAATTCCCCCCTCTACTATGTGACTCGGGGGTAAACTCAGTAGTCTGAGCAAGCATGGAAATCAAATTGCTTTGCCATGGATTTAGAAAGTAATATATAACTAATTCTGGCCAATGTGACCTGAGGGAGTTGGCAACAGGGCCTGTGGTCTTAAACATGTTGTTGTTTTTGTTTCCACCTGGACATCCTGGTGTTTCAATGTGACTTGTGCAAATACACAATCATCTAGTGACCATGGGAGACAGAGCCCAAGACAGAGCCAACGGCCTGCGAATGGTATCAGGGAAAGACAGAAAGGAGATCTGTCAGGCTCTCTATTAACCAACCCTGGAAAACCTCATCCCTCAGTCCTTTTTATAGGAGATAAAACATTTGTCTTGTATTTCACTTTAGTTTTTATTTTTTGTTACTTGGAGAAAATTCCATCTTAACTGATTTAAGAGGGGCATGGGAGAGATAAAGTCCCTATTGTCTTCTAATTACCTATTTCTCTCATTGTCTGACTCTCCCATTCAGCCAAGGCACTTTTAACAGAGCACCAGTATAAGTGTTATAAAGTACGTCAATTACTGCTATACACTTACACAGATCCCTGTGGTTGTCAAATTCCCTGAACACTACATTTTGGAAGAGCCCTCAGGACCATAAATCTAAATTCTGTATCTTGTGGAAGAGAGCTTTATAGCACAAAGTACAAAGAAAAGCATTTTGAGGATACACAGATAAAAATCTTCATGAAGAATATGAATATAAGTTTATTTCAAATCAGATAATCTAATGAGTTTTAAGATGCCTATGATTTGCTTTTTAAACAGTAGGCAATGAAAACAATGTTTTGTGTAGAATATACTGTGACTTAAAAATAGCATTTGCAAAAATTGCTTCTTTTCATTTGCAAACTATTAATAGCCAAATTCATCTGGAGCAAATGTTCCTCTGAAGGTATGATCCTCTAAAGCTCTGCTTTATAAAATGCCAAGCAAAATTTCCCTTATATGGCCAAATAAGGAGGAAATATCCAAACTCAGAGAAAAAATTACCAGTCTCTAAGAAAAAATATATATACATTTGGAAAGGTTCATTGGCCTGTAAATACTGTAAAACCAAAGTCTACAGTACATTTTACCCTAAATACTAAAAAAAAAAGTCATAGGAGTTTTTAATAGGCAAAGGAGATATAAGTATTCTGTATTTTTAATATAAAGAGTACAGCTTAAAGCTTCTAATGGAATCACGATAAGTTCAACAACATGTAGTTCAACAACATGATGTCACCATGCAGTAAGGAAGTCCTTCGACCAAAACAGCACACACAGGGGCGCCTGGGTGGCGCAGTCGGTTAAGCGTCCGGCTTCAGCCAGGTCACGATCTCACGGTCCGTGAGTTCGAGCCCCGCGTCAGGCTCTGGGCTGATGGCTCAGAGCCTGGAGCCTGTTTCCGATTCTGTGTCTCCCTCTCTCTGTCCCTCCCCCGTTCATGCTCTGTCTCTCTCTGTCCCAAAAATAAATAAACGTTGAAAAAAAAAAAAAAAAAAAAAAAAAAAAACAGCACACACATACACACACGTTTTGTGCATTTACTTTTCTGGTAACTAAAAAAATCCTATGCAGCTTTCCACTTCCTTTAGAAGAAAATCTTCTCTAAAGTACAGTTCTAAGGATTAGAATGTTAAATTTTCACAAGGAATATTCTTTCAAGAAACCTCTTAAGACCTTCTACTTAGGAACCCTTACACATGCCTGATACCGCAGGTGGGAGTGCACGTGATATGGGAGAGCTGCAGGAGTAAAGCAATGCGGACAGAAACAACAGGAATCAAGAGGAGTAGGTCGAGTTTGTGAAAACAATGGAGAGATGCCATCAAGTGGCTGAAGAAAGAATTATTCAAGTAGGGAACGGTTTTCCTAGACATTGCCATCTGGTGGCCAATGTTGGAAGTCATTTTAGACTGATAACACTATACAACATAAATATTGGTCTTTCATGTGGTCCATAATTTAAAGGTTGAGGATTCTCCATTACCGTGACCATAGGAAATCCCATTGACAACCTTTATTATGCCTTTTAGAGTGCTGAAATATTCTTAAGAAGTATTAATGATTGATGGAATATCAATGTCAATTCTAAGAGAGAGGGGAACTATATTGAAAATTATTACACCTGGCTTAACGATTTCTAGGGAACTTTTCCATGATAAACTCAAATTGAGTAGATATTTGCAACTATTTGAAGCTACAGGGTTTTGTTTTTTAATGCTTATTTTTGAGAGAGAGAGAGAGAGAGAGAGAGAGAGAGAGAGAGAGAGAATGAATGAGAATGAATATGCACAGGGGAGGGACAAACTCCGAAGCAGGCTCCAGGCTCTGAGCTGTCAGCACAGAACCCGACTCAGGGCTCAAACTCACAAACCGTGAGACCATGACCTGAGCCAAAGTCAGATGCTCAATCGACTGAGCCATCCAGGAGCCCCAAAGCTATAGGTTTTTTGTTTTTGTTTTTTTAATTAGCTCAACAGATTTTTATTTTTCCTTTCCATACCCACTGGCAGCCTAATGGTAGGATCTTAGTGTTTTCTGTTATTGCTCTCATTCTGCTTTTTTGCTTTTCACCTTAAATGTACTTTAGAGATCACTTGATTAATTCAGTTCCATCTTCAAAAAATATTTAACAGTCTTTGTCAAACTGATCTATAATGGTGAGCAAAATAGACCTAAGCCTACCCTCAAGAAGATTATAACCCAGTGTAGGTGATAAACACTTGTTGATTCATTTACAATATACATATTAAACATACACATTTCTTAGGCTGTGTTCAGGGATATATTAGGAAAAAACATCAACAACAAAAAAGGGGTTCCTACTCTAAAGGAATCCTCTGTGGCATAGAGGAGGAAGTGAACAGAGTTTGTAATAAGGACTTTTCTCCCAGGGAAGTGACATTTAGGCTATTCTGAGAGAAATGAAAAGCAGCCAGTAGAGGTAAAAACAGGAGAGAAGAGCTAAGGGAAGAGCACTGTAGGTGCATATGCAGAGGTCCTGATGGGGGCAAAATCGCTAAAGCACGCTGAACAAGGTGGACAGTGCTACAACTTGAGGTTGGAGATAGGAGGGAGCAGCTCACTGCAGCACCTAGTAGGTCATGGGAAGGAGTCTGACTTCGTTTATGAGCAGTGAAAAGCCACTGAAGGGATTTAATCACAAGGTAACAGTTTGACTTGTTTCCAAAACATGAGTACAGCTGCCATTGGGCAGATGAATGGATGGTTGGAAGGGAGGGAATTCTCATACTTTAAGAGAAAGTTTCCTTTCACTTTTTTTCCTCAAAGGAAAAATAAATTTATTAACAATCTATTGAAACTACGTCACAGTTTTTTGCCATCTGCCTTCTGCAGCGGATCCCAATTTTTGACTTGCAAGTAGTTTTGACTTGCAAAACACTTTTTTACTTCCTGATATATACGCTGGGGCTCAGGAACAGGAGGTGATGCTCATTCCGCTTCATACTCCACTTTCCCATCTGAACTCTTTCACAGCACTAATCTTACCTGCCCATGAATTAACCCAGGAATTTTGCATTCATCTTCCCTCCATGACTAGAAAATTAGCCGTGTCGTTTTTTTTCTTTTCTGCAATATCAGAATACCCTTTGTATTTGGTAACTTCATTATACATATTTAAATAAAAATTCAAGTATAATACTAATCCCTTGTACTATGGAATTGTCAAGCTAGAATCTTCACCTCCCCAAATGAGAATTTAGATCCAAGCTCATTTATCTGAAGTTTTCTAATTATGGCCAGTTGAGGTAGAATACATGATTCTTTATAAAACGGCTCTTCAGACAAGAGGAATAAAGCATACTGGGATGTTTTTTCTTGAGCACTTAAGTCATATTCTAGATTCTGTTCATTTTTTATTTTTTAAGCTAGCATACCTGCTTACCTGACACTGACTTCGTTTTTTCCTGTTTCTGAAAACGATGAAAATTTGTGACACTAACCACCTCTGTCTCAGGGTCTCCCTCATATACACATAATCATGAGAAAGTCCCTCAGCAGGACCAACTTTCTGCAGCATAAAATTGTGTAGCTTTTATTAGGAATTTTTAGTAACTAAAAGTAATGACTTTCCTGCATCTAGGGAGCCAGGAGGGGCCTTATCTTCCGGGAAGTTGATTTAACACAGGAGAAACAAGTCTGAAATGGTACATAAATCCCTTTCATTACGTAACTCACTCGAGTTTTTCACTCCAAATTTGGTTCTGCATCTTGGGGCTCCCATGGCACCAGGGACTTACCTCTAGAGAACTACATTCCAACTCTATACAGTAATGGCTTATTTCCTACATCTGTCTTCCTCGTTAAAATGTATGTCTCTGTGGGCAGTTTCTTGACGGTCTTTGTATCCCCAGCATCTGATTCATTGTAAGATGCTCAACACATGTATGATGAAGAAAGAAAAAGGACTGTCAGCACTAGTTGAAAGTTTTTCTCACTCAAAGGCAAGTTTTTACTTCACAGTGAGGAACTACACGTTACGTATTAGATAATTCGCAATCAGGGGCAATTTAGGCCTCCAGGGGACATATGCCAGTATCTGGAGAAATTTCTAGTTGTCACAGCTCACAGGGGGGATTTTGCTACTGTCATTTAGTTGATAGAGGCCAGTAATGTTGTGCGACCCACGCAATGCCCAGGGTAGCCGTCTACAACACATCACAGGATCCAAGACACATCAGTAGTGCCGAGGTTGAGGTATTCACCTTTAGATTAAGAGTTTGATTACTGAGTGGCTCAGTCGGTTAAGCGTCCGACTTCAGCTCAGGTCATTATCTCACGATCTATGGGTTTGAGCCCCGCATTGGGCTCAGAGCCTGGAATCTGCTTCAGATTTTATGTCTTTCTCTCTTTGCCCCTCCCACGCTCACACAGGCACTCGCGCGCGCTCTCTCAAAAATAAACATTAAAAAAATTTTTTTTAAGTTCAATTACTCTTTACACCTATTAAAATTGTACAGCAGCCCCAATTTATCCTACTAGAAACTTTTCTGATTCTTTCCAAAATCTTATGATCTACCGAAACAATTTTTGTAAGAGTTTGAATGCAACAACATTTTAGCATACTGGCCTTGTAGATCTTTAGATGGTTTGTGAAAGCTTTATGTGTACATGGTGCTGAGGTAAAATACAAGATGGAGATGAAACTTGAAAATTCACTGCATATACACAAACCCATTTACCGCATGAAACCAAAACTCAATCCAGCTGATTTCATGATCACAAGTAAAATTTGGGTGATTTCTTACAAATGCGTCTGACAATCATAAAATTTAAGTTATCTTCCTAAAATGGTTTAAGATAATCACTTTTAACCAATCTTCTTCCTGGCAACCCCTGTTGTAATAACCAATCATTGTTCAAGGTTAAACAATTTCCTCATTTTTATTTTAAAAGCCATCGTATAACATTATGCCTCAGCGCTTTTATAGCAGTTTTGGATTTGAAAGCTCCCAGTTTGTCAACTCTTCTAATGTGCACAGTAATCTCTTAGTAAATACTACTTTACTGATCCAGTTTTATTTTTTACTGTTTTTGCATTTCTGACAACAGTAAGATCAAATCTTATGCAGCCTTTCAAGGGCAGAGAAGGGAAGGACAAGGATTAAATGAGCAACTCTTCTTCCTTATCTCTTATTTAAGTAACGTTGGCAGAAATTTCCCAAATATCAGAAGACAGCCCCTACATCTTTCATCAATCACCTTCATTCCAGCAAAGCCACTCCCAGTGTTAGACTATGCTTATTTCTGTAGCTGTGGAACTGTCCTTCCTTTAGCCAGTCTACCCGAGTTCACCAAAAAATATATATATACATATATTAAAAAATGAAAATAAAGAAGTCCTTACATCTACGTTCAATCCACTGCTGGGCCTACCTTAAGCAAACATAACCAGAACCGACTATTGTGACCATGTCTGTTGATGTCTGCCTTCTCATCGCTGCAACGCTAAAACATCTGGCTTCCCTAAATGGTCAAGTGTTCTGTTGTTTTTTAACTACTTTTTAAAACTCTCGCTTTAAAGAAAATCCTGGCTGGTTAGTCAATTTGGGGTCTCCTGAACTAGGAAACAAGAAAATGAAAATCAAAGAAGGCTTTAAAGGAATACACCATCACACCTGTTGGCTGGCCAAGCATTCACCCACCCTGAGTTTACAACCACTACCCTAACTCAACCTGGATATCCTCTCCATCCTCATGTGTCTCTGCTAAAACAACCTACTAACACGAAATATATAAAAATAAGTTAAAAGACATATGCTAAACAGAAATTGAAAAGAGAAAAGCGTGACAATATTATTTTGCCTGATGATCTTTAAACATGGGTAAAAACATGTCTTTGCTACCTACTAAATGAGCCCTTTTGGTTCTTGTGACCTTGGGAAAGTCTTATCCTGTTCCAGTGCCATTTTCTTAAGTGTAATAATACGGGTTCTATATGCCTCTTGATTGTATCAACTATCCTGTTATTACCCTGAGTAAATTCATTCTCCGAATATCCTTTCTTTTGGGATAAAGCCAACTGGGCTGTTTGCCTCTTACAGACAGCTGTTGCCACAATTATCGTGTTTTCAAAAATGAGTGATCTACAGCCAACCAAGAGGAAGCGGTTAAATCAAAAGATTAAAAAAAAAAAAAAAAAAAAAAAAACTATTGTTTCTCCTTTGATCTCCTTCCAAGATCTGAGATGTGACATATTCAACAGTGATTTCAGCCCCTCTGAAGGCCATTTTGTTCCCTTTCTCTTTTCTTCAGAGATATGGTAACCACGAATGCAAAAAAGAGCAAAGGTAGGAAGTAATCTTCAAAGTTATAAATTCTCATCATTTGTTATGGGGTCATCTCTTTCTACTACACAATGAAGTTGAAATTCAGATGCCAGTCCTGCTGGTAATTATTTCATGTCTGAAGTTACAGTGTGTTAATTAGTAACTATAGTCTTGCCTCTGTGACTTTGTTACAGTCCTAACTGAATTGCACTGGATCTCTCTCTTCCAACAAGATACCCATTCCCGTCCAACACAAGCATTAACCCTTTTCTTACCTAGCACCACTCTGTGTGTGCCAGAACACAATATTTAAGAACACTGACTGTTAAGGAATTCCTAGTCGGGCACAGAATGGTGGGGTGGGGGAAGCTATATACAAATATTTTATTTTTAATCAAGTGGGATAAGAACTCCAGGAGACATCAGTACCGGGGGGATACTGGAGAAAGAAACCCATTGCTTGGGTGGGTCAGAGCAAGTTTTACAGAGATGAATCTTGAAGGATGAAGACAATCATCAGGCAAGGAAGGCAGGGGAAAACATTTCAGGGCATGAGAGCAGTATAGCCAAGACCTGACAATATATAGGATGTTGGATCCAGATAGGTAGAGTTTGACAGGACCAAAACAGAAGTGTGTGTGTGAAAGAACACGTGTGGTGTGTACACCCAAGGTGATAACAGAGGGCTGACCATAGCAGCTCTCATAAAGTGTGCTAAATAATTTGTGCTGCAGCTTCTAGGTCACTGTGAATTTTGAAGGTTTAAAGAGGCAAACAAAATAGTATTTCATAAAGTGCATCCCATGAATCAGCAGGTCCTCTCTTGGTGGACTTTCAAAAAAATTTTTTTCATCAGTAAATTTTAGGAGAGATTTTGTATTACAACAGCCTTTTAGAAAACCATAATGTGTAAATTCCTGGGGCGCCTGGGTGGCTCACTCGGTTAAGCGTCAGACTTCAGCTCACATCCTGATCTCATGGTTCTCGGCTCAGGTCACAAACTCACATTTCATGGGTTCAAGCCTCATGTCAGGCTCTGTGCTGACAGCTTGGAGCCTGGAACCTGTTTAAGATTCTGTGTCCCCTCCTCTGTGCCCCTCCCCAGCTCATACTTCATCTCTCTCATAAATAAATATTTAAAAAGTTTTTAATTAAAAAATATGTGTACATCTAAAAGCTCTGAAAAATCTTAAAACGAAGGATCCTGTTTAACATGATATAACCCAGAATTTCCCTAACGTGTTATTTTTAACTTTCTGCAGAATGAGTGTTTGCAGAGCAATATGGAAAAGCCTGCTAATGTACTTAGATTTGCATTTTCGAAGAACTGTTTAAGGTCATTTTCTTAAACATTTTAGTAGATGGATTAGAAGAAGATATAGGTAGAAAAGTATTAGAATAGTACAGATCAAGGTGACAAGGCCTTCAGTTAATCAGACAACAAAAGAGATGAGCTCTTAGATAAAGTGTATTTAGAGGAGACATTTTAGAGACTACGGTAACTGACTGGACAGGGGGATGGGATGGGCACCATGTAAGAGAGGAGGAGGAGAAAATGGACCCCATGTTGTCAAACAGGGCAATTTAGCAGATGGGGCATCATGGGACAGAAGAGGGATATGGGAGGAAGAGCAGGTTGGGTGCAAAATAATGATTTCAGTCCTGGTGCAATGAAAATCTACATGCCATGGGCTCAATGACTGTTCAATAAAAACTGTGAGGACTAAAATATTACACATAAAATATTTTTCAATATAATAGGCAAGGTATGGGCCTGTCAGGCTACTTAAACTATTTTCTTTACATATTTATATAAACCTATAAATTGAATTTGCACCATGAAAACTTGTGTATTTATAACACTCTTAAGGGAAATACTTTCACAAAACCTGTCATCACAAACACGTCTCTTTTTATCACATCTGCACTTGCAAGCATACTGATTTTTTTAAGCTGAGACCAGCAGAGGGCTGGTGGCTCTTTTGATAATGTCTTTTGATAGCTCAGACTCCACCATTATAGCTGATACCCTGGTAGCTAATAAATGATCTTATTTTTCATGCAGAAGTTTGACCACTTCCTGAGAACAAAGCGACTGTTGTAATAAACTACATAAAATTGGGGGAAGGGTTATCTGGTCACTGTGTGTTAATTGCTCTGTAGGAGAATTTGCTTGCACTCATTTCCTAAATATTTATACCTCGAGAACATACATCTGAAGTTTTCATCTCTTAAAAGCATCAGGACCTACATTTCCAAAAATGATTTTATTAACACTGTTAAGTGATATTGTTCTTTCAGTCAAAAGTGGATGAATGACACAAGTTACAGAAACAAAAACCTTATACGGCATAAGTTTTTACAGTCACATTTTTTAGGTATATTACGTGGCAACCATTAATGTATCATTAAATGTGAAGTGGGTGCTGTTATTAACCCCACTTTATAGGTGGGGAAATTGAATTTAAGTAGGGTGCCCAAGTTCATGCACCAAAGCTGGTAATCAGATAGAGATAGGTTGGCTCCAGAGTCTGAGCTCTTGACCCTCAGGCCGTACCTTATTTGCACTCGCCCAGAAGTGACTTTTCAAAGCTTATGCCCCTGATGTCCCCATGGATTGTGTTTATTATAAGCAGCACGATCTTTCCATCATCTGGATTTCGTATATTGAGAGTAAGTTTCCTCTTAGCTCTTACTTTCCTATTCTAAAATAAATGACTTAGATAAGCTGGTATTCACCTTGTAAGATTTTCTTTTTAATTTCCATCCCCAGAGGCAATGTTTTTATTGTTCAGAGGTCATTCCTTCAAAATATACCAACACATTAAATAAAGATCTTCCTGTGTGATTGCTGAACACCAGGTAATTACTTTACAACATTCATCATATTTAATCTTTTTAACATAAACAGAGTATTTTACATACAAGCAATCTGAGCTCCAAAGGGATGGATAACTTTTACCTGGTTCCAGTACCCTGAAACTTGTCCTCTTAAAACTTCCAGGGGGGAGGAGCCAAGATGGCAGAACAGCATGGAAGTTTTTTTATGTGTCTCACCTCCATGAAATACAGCCAGACCAACACTAAACCATCCTACACACCTAGAAAACTGATTGGAGGATTAACACAACAATCTGCACAACCTGAACCACAGAATTCAGCAGGTACGCAGCACAGAGAGGTGAATTTGGGGAGCAAGAAGCCACGAAAGGTAGGGAACCACTTTTGCGGGTAGAGAGAGGACAGAGACTGGGGGGGGGGGGGTTGGGAGGGGCATACAGGAAAAGCACCCCCTCTCCAAAAGCAGCTGGAGACAAAGTGGAAAATTAGAAACAGCCACAGGAACTAAACTAAAAAGGGAGAAAAGAGAAAGGAGAGGGTTTAAATTCCATTAAGACTGTAAACAAGGGGAGCACAAAGGCTGCAACTCCGCAGCTCGATACCTGGCAGTGCTCTGGTAGGAAAGGTGAATCCCCAGGAACAGAGTGGGGTCCGGGAGGTTCTCGGGCCACATGGGGGAAAAGCGGTTCCACTGCTGGAAGGACATTTGGTAGACTGTTGAAGCCAGCTGGTCCCAGCAGACCCCAGAAGGCAGCCACATTCACTGGTGTGGGGGCAAGGTCATTAAGGGTGAATCCTGGTGCCAGATGTCTGTTGTGATTTTCCATAATCCCTGAAATGCTGCTGCTACACTGTCTCGCGAACTTTTTCTGGAGCAGGCTGGCACCTGGCCACAGTTTCGGGGCTCCGGCAGCAGCAGGGTCCAGCAGGCATTCCTGGGTGCAGCCGATATTTGGCCATTGCTCATTTGGCCATTACTTGGTGAGACCCTCCCACAGAGGAGCAGAATGGGTCAAAGCCACAGTCCTTTGGAAGTAAGGAGCCAGGGACAACAGCCACATCTGAGACAAAACTCAGGAGAGAGGTACTGCCTGGGGCCTGGTCACGGAGAGTGAAAAAACAGGGAGCAGACAAGACCTGAAGACAGAGGACGGGTGTGCAATTGCTGATCTGGGAGAAGAGATTGGCTAGCTGGGTGGCGCCATTTTCACCGATCCTGCACATGCACATATACACCTACAAGCCCTGCAACAATCTGCCCCAGTAGGGTAGCAGCACCATCTAGTGGAGTGCAGAGCTGTTACACTGAGCCCCACCCAACTGGGCCAACTTGATGCTTGAAGAACACAAGTCTCACCAATGGATTAGTTTATGGACTATAAAGAGCTACATAGATGGACTTCTAGGGGAAAATGAAACAATTGCAGTCCTACTTCAATCTGTTAGCAGGTTCATCTATTCAATTTTCTTTTTTTTCTCTTTTACAATTCTTTTTCTTGAATACAGAAAGAAAAAATTCATTTTTTTCAACTTTTATTAAAAATATTTGTTAATTTTTATTACTATATTTTTTACTTTTGTGTGAATTTTTTCAAATTCTATTTTACTTCCATCATTTTATTTTAGTCTACTTCAGTGTATTCACCTTTTCAAATTTCAAACAATCTCTTTTTTTTTTCTTTTTCATTTCTTTTTCTTGAATGAAGAAAAACCTCTTTTACTTTCAATTTCTATAAAAAATATTTTTAATTTTTGTTACTCTATTTTTTGCTTTTGTATATATTTTTTTCAAATTCTATTTTACTTCCATCATTTTCTTTTAGTCTACTACAGTGTATTCACTTTTTCAAATTTTCAAATGGTTTTTTTTTTCTTTTTTCTTTCTTTTTTCTTAAATACAGAAAAAAAATTCATGTATTTAATTTTTACTAAAAACATTTTTAATTATTTCTACTACATTCTTTACTTTTGTGTATATTTTTTCAAATTCTGAAATACCCCCATCATCTCATTTTAGTCTACTTCAGGGTATTCATTTTTTCAAATTCTCAAACGATTTTTTTCTCCCCCTGCCTTTTTTATCCTCTTACTGTCAAACCACTTTTAACACCCAGAACAAAACACACCTATAATCTAGCATCATCTATTCGATTTGTGTGTGTGTGTTTAATTTTTAATTTTATTATTTTAATTTTAATTTTTTTATTTCAATTTTTCTACCTCATTAATTCATTTTCTCCCTTCAAAATGACAAAATGAAGGAATTCACCCCTAAAGAAAGAGTACAAAGAAATGACAGCCAGGGATTTAACCAACACAGATACACCAAGATGTCTGAACCAGATTTTAGAATCATGATAGTAAGAATACTAGCTGGAGTCGAAAATAGAGTAGAATCCCTTTCTGCAGAGATAAAAGAAGTAAAAAATAGCCAGAATTAAAAATGCTGTAACTGAGCTGTAATCACGGATGGATGCAGCAGTGGCAAGGATGGACTAGGCAGGACAGAGAATTAGCGATATAGAAGACAAACTTATAGAGAATAATGAAATAAAAAAAAGAGGGAGATTAAGGCAAAAGAGCACGATTTAAGAATTAGAGAAATCAGTGACTCATTAAAAAGGAAGAGCATCAATCATAGGGGTCCCAGGAAAGGAAGAGAGAGAAATAGGGGTAGAAGGGTTATGTGAGCAAATCATAGTGGAAAACTTTCCTAACCTGGGGTAAGACACAGACATCAAAATCCAGGAAGCACAGAGGACTCCCATTAGTTTCAACAAAAACCAACCATCAACAAGGCATATCATAGTCAAATTCACAAAATACTCAGACAAGGAGAGAATCATGAAAGCAGCAAGGGAAAAAGTCCCTAACCTACAAGGGAAGACAAATCAAGTTTGCAGCAGACCTCTGCACAGAACTTGGCAGGCTAGAAAGGAGTGGTGGGATATATTCAGTGTGCTGAATCAGAAACAAATATGCAGCCAAAAATCCTTTGTCCAGCAAGGCTGTCATTCAAAATCAAAGTAGAGATAAAAGGTTTCCCAGACAAACAGAAATTACAGGTGTTTGTGACCACTAAACCAGCCCTGCAAGAAATTTTAAGGGGGACTTTCTGAGGGGAGAAAAGATGAAAAAATACATATAAAAATAAATACCAAAAGCAACAAAGATTAGAAAGGACCAGAGAACACAACCAGAAACTCCAACTCTACAAGCATCATAATGGCAATAAATTCCTATCTTTCAGTACTCACTCTAAATGTCAATGGACTCAATGCTCCAATCAAAAGACATAGGGTAACAGAATGGATAAGAAAACAAGATCCATCTATATGCTGTTTACAAGAGACCCGCTTTAGACCTAAAGACACCTTCAGATTGAAAATAAGCGGATGGAGAACCACCTATCATGCTCATGGTCAACAAAAGAAAGCCAGAGTAGCCATACTTAGACAATCCAGACTTGAAAATAAAGACTGTATCAAGAGATGCAAAAGGGCATCATATCATAATCAAGGGGTCTATCCACCAAGAAGACCTAACAATTATAAACATTTATGCACCAAATGTATGAGCACCCAAATATATAAATCAATTAATCACAAACATAAAGAAACTCATTGACAGTACCACAATAGGAGACTTCAACACCCCACTCACAGCAATGGACAGATCATCTAATCAAAAAATCAACAAGGAAACAATGGCTTTGAATGACACACTGGACCAGATGGACTTAACAGATATATTCAGAACATTTCATCCTAAAGCAGCAGAATATACATTCTTCTCCAGTGCACATGGAACGTTCTCCAGAACAGACCATATACTGGGACACAAATCAGCCCTAAGTAAGTACAAAAAGGTCGAGATCATACCATGCATATTTTCAGACCACAACGCTATGTAACTCAGAATCAACCACAAGAAAAAAATTGGAAAAGTAACACATACTTGGAGACTAAAGAACATCCTACTAAAGAATGAATGGGCTAACCAAGCAGTTAAAGAGGAAATTAAAGAGTATATGGAAGTCAATGAAAATGTTAATACCAAAACCCAAAACCTCTCGGATGCAGCAAAGGCGATCCTAAGAGGCAAGTATATAGCAATCCAGGCCTTCCTAAAGAAGGAAGAAAGCTCTCAGATACACAACCTAACCTTACACCTTAAGGAACTGGAAAAAGAACAGCAAATAAAACCCATAACCAGCATAAGCCAGGATCTAATAAAGATTAGAGCAAAAATTAATGCTATTGAAACCAAAAAAACAGTAGAACAGATCAATGAAACCAGAAGCTGGTTCTTTGAAACAATTAACAAAATTGGTAAACCACTAGCCAGTTTGGTCAAAAAGAAAAAGGAAAGGACCCAAATAAATAAAATCAAGAATGAAAGAGATCACAACAAACACAACAGAAATAAAAACAATAAGAGACTATTATGAACAACTATATGCCAATAAAATGGGTAATCTGGGAGAAATGGACAAATTCCTAAAAACATATACACTACCAAAACAGAAACAGGAAGAAATAGAAAATTGAACAAACCCATAACCAGTAAGGAAACTGAATTAGTAATCAAAAGTCTGCCAAAAAACAAGAGTCCAGGGCCAAATGGCTTTCCAGGGGAATTCTACCAAATGTTTAAGCAAGAGTTAACACCTATTCTCTTGAAGCTGTTCCAAAAAAAGACAGAAATGGAAGGAAAACTTCCAAACTCTATGAAGCCAGCATTACCTTGATTCCAAAACCAGACAGAGACCACACTAAAAAGGAGAACTACAGACCAATTTCCCTGATGAACATGGATGCAAAAATCCTCAACAAGATATTAGCCAACTGGATCCAACAATACGTTAAAAAAATTATTCACCATAACCAAGCGGGATTTATACCTGGGATGTAGGGCTAGTTCAATATCTACAAAAACAATTGTTGTGATTCATCACATCAATAAAAGAAAGGACAAGAAACACATGATCCTCTCAATAGATACAGAAAAAGCCTTTGACAAAACACAGCATCCTTTCTTGATAAAAACCACCAAGAAAACAGAGACTTAAAGATCATACCTCAAGATCATAAAAGCCATGTATGAAAGACCCAACGCTAATATCATCCTCAATGGGGAAAAATTGAGAGCTTTCCCCCTAATGTCAGGAACAAGACAGGGATGTCCACTCTCAGCCTCTGCAATCAGACAACACAAAGAAATAAAAGGCATCCAAATAGGCCAGGAGGAGGTCAAACTTTCACTCTTCACAGATAACATGATACTCTATATGGAAAACCCCAAAGATTCCACCAAAAAACTGCTGGAACTGATCCATGAATTCAAGCAAAGTTGAAGGATATAAAATCAATGCACAGAAATTGGTTGCATTCCTATACACCAATAATGAAGCGACAGAAAGAGAAATCAAGGAATCAATCCCATTTACTGTTGCACAAAAAACCATAAAATACCTAGGAATACATCTAACCAAAGAGGTGAAAAATCTATACACTTAAAACTATAAAAAGCTTATGAAAGAAATTGAAAAAAACACACAAAGAAATGGAGAAAGATCCCATGCTCCTGGATAAGAAGAACAAATATTGTTAAAATGTCCATAATACCTAAAGCAATCTATATATTCAATGCAATCCCTCTCAAAGTAACACCAGCATTCTTCACAGAGCTAGAATAAATAATCCTAAAATTTGTATGGAACCAGAAAATACTCCAAATAACCAAAGCAATCTTGAAAAAGAAAACCAAAGCAGGAGGCATCACAATCCCAGACTTCAAGCTATACTACAAAGCTGTAATCATCAAGGCAGTATGGTACTGGCACAAGAACAGACACTCAGATCAATTGAACAGAATAGAGAACCCAGAAATGGACCCACAAATGTATGGGCAACTAGTCTTTGACAAAGCAGGAAAGAATATCCAATGGAATACAGTCTCTTCAGCAAGTGGTGCTGGGAAAACTGGACAGCGACATGCAGATGAATGAACCTGGACCACTTTTCTTACACCATACAAAAAAATAAACTCAAAATGGATGAAAGACCTCAACGTAAGTAAGACAGGAAGCCATCAAAATCCTCGAGCAGAAAGCAGGCAAAAACCTCTTTGATCTTGGCTGCAGCAACTTCTTATTCAACAGGTCTCTGGAGGCAAGGGAAACCAAGCCAAAAATGAACTTCTGGGACCTCATCAAAATAAAAAGCCTCTGCACAGTGAAGGAAACAATTAGCAAAACTAAAAGGCAACCGACAGAATGGGAGAAGGTATTTACAAATGACATATCAGATAAAGGGTTAGTATCCAAAATCTATAAAGAACTTATCAAACTCAACACCCAAAAAACAAATAATCCAGTGAGGAAATGGGCAAAAGACATGAATAGACACTTCTCCAAGGAAGACATCCAGATGGCCATCTGACACATGAAAAAATGCTCAACATCACTCATCATCAGGGAAATACAAATCAAAACCACACCTCACACCTGTGAGATATGTGAGATACCACATCATACCTGTCAGAATGGCTAACATTAACAACTCAGGCAACAACAGATGTTGGCGAGGATGCAGAGAGAGACGATCTCTTTTGCACTGCTGGTGGGAATGCAAGCTGGTGCAGACACTCGAAAACAGTATGGAGGTTCCTCAAAAACCTAAAAATAGAACTACCCTACAATCCAGCAATTGCACTACTAGGCATTTATCCAAGGGATACAGGTGTGCTGTTTCGAAGGGACACATGCACCCCCATGTTTATAGCAGCACTATCAACAATAGCCAAAGTATGCATAGAGCCCAAATGTCCCTCGATGGATGAATGGATAAAGAAAATGTGGTATGTTTGTGTGTGTATACACAATGGAGTATTACTCGGCAATCAAAAACAATGAAATCTTGCCATTTGCAACTACATGGATGGAACTGGAGGGTATTATGCTAAGTGAAATTAGTCAGAGAAAGACAAAAATCATATGATTTCACTCATATGAGGACTTTAAGAGATAAAACAGATGAACATAAGGGAAGGGAAACAAAAATAAAATAAAAACAGGGAGGGGACAAAACAGAAGAGACTAATATGGAGAACAAACTTAGGGTTACTGGAGGAGGTGTGGGAGGGGGGATGGGCTAAATGGGTAAGGGGTATTAAAGAATCTACTCCTGAAATCATTGTTTCACTATAAGCTAACTAATTTGGATGTAAATTAAAAAAAAAAGAAATAACATTTAAAACACACACACACACACACACAAAACTTATAGACTACATACTATTGGAGGTAATTATGATGGATTCATAACCTTAGTTTCTTAATGATAATCATTATAGTTGAAAACCTGACTTCCTCAATTTTAACAGTACATTTATGTCAATGGCTTTAAGGAAAATTGGAAAAAAAATAAAATCACAATAATCCCACCATTTACAGTAACTGATTCATTTTTTCTCTTATAAAACTTATGATACTGATTTTACTTAACATTTAAGTTTTTTCACAGCTATCATTTGTAATGGCTACATCTTCTTTCACTTAGTTGACATTGTAACTTAATCTCCTCTCATTGATATGCATTTAGTTTGCTCACAACTAGGTATTTTTTAAATGTTCTAGCGACTAAATGTGTACATGGGGTTTTTTTTCCATTCTCTTCGGTTATTCTACAGAATTAAGTTTTTTTAAAGGGTTTTTTTTTGTTGTTGTTGTTGTTTTGTTTTTTTTTTTTTTTTTTTTATAACAAGCAGGTGACTCACAGGGCAGGCAAACGACTCTTTTGCTTCAAGTTTACTTCCAAGACCATGAGAAAGGAAAGACAATGAAGTCTTCTGCGACTCTAACAGTATCTTCATTTTTCAGTTCTTCCACCCATAGTTCATGGAGTTCATCACAGATCTCCATGGAATGGTCAGTTAACACAGGATATGTGTACAATGACACATTCCTTGTGCTAATTTACCTTGGCTTATTTACCTTCTCTCTATAACCCTTAGATTGTTCTCCATACAGGACACAAGCAAGGCTATCTGTTGATTTTGGGATAATCCCAGTGAGTCCAGCAGTAAGGTGTCTATGAATATAGAGAAGGGCCACAGAATCAGCTGAGGAAATAACCACCCGAGGTCTCAAATAGACAACCTTCTCCCCTATTCTGATTTGAACTAATCCCTATCCCTTGGTCTAAGCCCTCAATTAATGCCATCACGGTTAACCCAATTAAGATCCTGAAGTGCAAGGGAAAGGAAGGCAAAGTGACAAAAGGGTCATGAGCTGAGGAAGAAAAGTCCACTGTGGAATGGTATTCTCCCTCTAGAAGCTGGAGAGAGTTGACAATAATGGAACGTAGCTACCTTATCTTCTCTACTGTCTCATATACCCAGGAAACAAAAGTGGATGCTGTTTCAGTAATCACATTAAATGACCCGAAGGAGAGTCCCCAAATCAGCAAAGGAGTAGCATCAGAAGAAAATAACAGATGAGCCTTCACCACCTGCAGGGTCTGTGAGCTTTACACCCATTTACTTTTGATCCTGACAAAACCTCTCTAAGGTGGGAACCACTGCTACCCATCTTACAGATGAGGAAATCAAGTCTAGCAAATTTGGGTTGACTTACTCAAGATTTCCTGTCAACAGAACCTGATTAGGAGCCCAGCAAAGCATAACTCTCAGATCTGCACAGGAACCTCTAATACCTCTCTGGGTTTCTGTAAGCTTCATTTCTGCCTTTTTCCTCACATGTTAAAACTATTCCATCTTCCACCCTCTATGTCCCCAAGAACAGTATTTCCAGAATAAGGATATTTTGAGTATGTACTTAATGCCACATTTTTAAAAAGCCTTAGAAGCATGTTGTTTGCCTGTGGGTTTATCATTTTTCATTAATGCAAGAGAAAAAAATGTTTACATCTTACCACAAGGTGTCTTAATGAAATACACTTAATTTGGATGGTGGCAGAGACAAGTATTTTTATGAGTACAAAACACCCACTCCAATCTCTTAAATCCAAGTGTGGGATCTTTAATATTGTAAAATGGATTAAGGGAAAAGATGAATTGGAGCTTTTGTAACACAAAATACATAAAAGTTAATATATGCACTCTTTTATAAATATACTACCCTTTTTTAAAAAATTGTGTAGGGTTTTATTTTTGAGAGAGATACAGTGAGTGGGGAGGGGCAGAAAGAGCCAGAGACCTAATCTGAAGCAGGCTCCAGGCTCCCAGCTGTCAGCACAGAGCCTAACATAGGGCTCGAAGTCACAGACCGCGAGATTATGACTTGAGCCGAAGTTGAACACCCAACCAAGCCACCCAGACGCCCCATGTTACACATTTTTTAAATAATCAAGTTATTACTTTGTGGGTTTAAATTTTGTTAGAGAGAGAGAGAGCGCGCGAGCGTGCACGTGTGCGCACCCACAAGCCATGGAGAGGTACAGAGAGAGGACCCTAAATAGGCTCGACACTCAGCGTGGAGTCTGATGTTGGGCTTAATTACACGACCCTGGGACCATGACCTGAGCTGAAACAGAGTCGGATGCTCAACTGACTGAGCCATGCAGGTGCCCTAAATTTTCTTTGAGCATAATGAGATGTCCTAGAGTAGTCACAGAGACCACCTGGGTTATCTTTTTTGACAGTAATTTAAATTGCTCGTGTAGTTTATTAAGTTTGTTTTCTCTCACACCCTTTAAGAAGAGATTCATTTGGACCAAAGATGGAACTGTAAATTACTAAGACTGATTTTTCAAAATCTTTGACAAGGTGACATTTTAGGATATGTAAGCGAATATGCATGCCAAAGAGCTATTCCTTTATTGTGTCAGCTGAGTATACACATCAAATGAGGCAAAGTTCAAGACTTCCTTGAGTCCAGTTTCACTAAATTTCCCAATGTTTCTCTACCCCCATCATTTGTTTTCAAACATCGGTTTTCAACTGATGCTCAAGTCTCTTTTCATTGCTTTCACTCCTGAGACACTGAGTAGCCTAAGACTCTTCCTAAGTCTATTACAAGTCTCCAGAATGATGGATAATCTCTCTTGATATTAACATTAACATCTTTAGAAAGGAAAATGTGAATACACCAATGTCCAACAATTGGCTGGGTTGACTATTTCCTGCTGATATAGTTCTTCCCTCATACAGTCACCTCATTTAACCCATGACTGTTCTCTCTCACATCCTAAATTCAAGTAATGCACTCAACTGAAATCCCCAACTGTCATGGTTATTATCAACTGATGTCATACCCTGATTTCCCTTTGAGGATACAGAGCCGGTCTTTCCACTGAATGTTAACTGAATTGCCATGGTTCCCCCTCTGGCTAGAGTAAGGGACTGGTATTTATCTCCAGTTCCAATGCCATGAGTAGCTGACATCCATCAGGACCTCTCACACCTGAAAGCTCCACTGCAGTCCACATCAGAAAGCTAGGACATTGCTGCTAGTTCCTGGCTTTTTTCACATTCTAGTTCAGTCACCCCTGTGGATTCCAATGCAGAGTCCTAGTGAATTGAAGCTGGACGGGTTGTATTCATTTTACCAGCACTTAGGTTCATAGGATTCTGGGCATCGAAACCTGGAGAATAATGTATTTAAGGATGTCCAAAAGAAGTGTCAAAATAAAGCTAACGGTTATGAATATGGACTAACCTGGTAATTTTTATATCATCAGGGAATGATGAAATATAGCAGTCTGATACTTTATGTCCCAGCAAGGACAAAATCATTGCATTATATGCTAACTATCTTGGATGTAAATTTACAAAATAAATGACAAAAATGTAAAAAAAAAACAGAATAAGGAAAAAATAAAATCAATGAGAATATAAAACAGAAAAACTACATCTTGGTAGAAATAACTTGCATTAAAAGAAATGCTGTTAAAAAAAATTAGGACATCAGTGGAAAAACTGGTGAAATACTAATAAACTCCATAATTAAATTAATATTGTATCACTGTTAATCTCTTAGTTTTCATCATTGTGCTATGGCTCTTTAAGATGTCAATATTGGTGAAATCTGGGTATACAGGAGCTCTCCGATCTATTGTGTCAAATTTTCTATAAGTCTAAAATTATTTCCAAATAAATTTTTTTAATAAAAAAAAAGGGACATAACCATTTCCTTTTGATAGTAGGTACATACAGTCCATTACACTATTTACATTTTCTTCTTTTCTCTTTTTGTGTCTTGGTCCCTTTCCATTAATTCCATTCTGGGAATCCTCTAATTCCTTTTCTCTTTCTCCCCCTTTCTAACTTCACCTCAAGTGGCAAAATGAGCACAGAAGCCTAAGTAAAATTTTAATGTGTTCTAGGTTTTCATTAGTAAACAAAATATTAATCCTTTTTTTTTTTATTTAAAAATTTTTTTAATGTTTATTTTTTTTTTTTTGAGACAGAGAGAGACAGAGCATGAACAGGGGAGGGTCAGAGAGAGGGAGACACAGAATCTGAAGCAGGCTCCAGGCTCTGAGCTGTCAGCACAGAGCCTGACACGGGGCTCGAACTCACGGACCGCGAGATCATGACCTGAGCCGAAGTCGGCCGCTTAACCGACTGAGTCACCCAGGCGCCCCAAAATCTTTATTTAGTTTTGAGAGAGAGAGAGAGACAGAGCATGAACAGGGGAGGGGCAGAGAGAGGGAGACACAGAATCTGAAACAGGCTCTAGGCTCTGAGCCGTCAGCACAGAGCCTGAGGCAGGGCTCGAACCCACAAGCCGTGAACTCATGACCTGAGCTGAAGTCGGCCGCTCAACCGACTGAGCCACCTGGGCGCCCTAAAATATTAATCCTTTGAATGCCATATTCTTTCTCCTCCCCCAAAAAAGAAGTCCTGCTAAATGAAGAAAAGTTAATTTTAATTCCACGTGATTCAAGTTTAAAAGAATAAGAGGGAGAGAAACAGAGAGAAAGGGAGAAAGAGAAAGAGATGAAGAACGCTAACCCTGTTAGTCATTAATGGCAAAATCATGGAGTGCCCCAGGACCTGTTTTACCAACCTGGAGTACTTGACCCCCCCCCCCCTTCATCATCCATCCCACCCATCCAGCCTCCTGGCCTCCTTCCCAGGTCCCATCATCTTTGCTTGACTACTGAAGTTTCTTCACACTCAATTTAAATATCACTTCCTCAGAAAAGCTTCCTAAGAACCCCCGCATTCTCACCCACCATGATAAGCTCTTATATCCTAGAATATTACTTTATGGCACTTATCAAAAATACAGCAAATTATTCATGTAATCATATTTGTCTTCCTTTCTAGATTGGAAGCACCAGGAAGGAAAGATCTGTTTCTGTTTCATTCATCACTGTACTCCAACACCCAGCACAGTGGCTGCCCACAGGGAGTGCTCAGTACCAATAGATGGTTGGGGAACGAATAAAAGGAATGCAAGGACAAATAAATGGATGACAATTTTCCCAAGGACTCTGCACATCAGTCCTTCCAGTTACTCCTGTAGTTCAAAGACAGATTCTGAAGTCCTGAGGAGGCTCTTTACTCTGCCTATTGATCATCTCTGCCTTCCCTGCTCCAAGGACCTCAAACTCCACAGCCCATACCTCACTTCCCATGTCAAGGCTCACTCTCTCGGTCATATTATTATATTTGCTTCTTAGAATGCCCAGAGATCCAAATAGGCACTTATTTGCTGCCACACTATCTAAATGGACATGACAGAAGACAGACTTGTGTGATTTTAGCTGTTATTCCCAGTGGGTGATAAATGAGAACACTCATCACATAAGTAAATCAAGCCTCAGCTATTCTTGACTGTTTTATCCATAGCTTCCCAGGTGTATGGACGAGACAGATTATTTTCTATTTCAGTGTAGTCAGAATCCCTTGAAATCAATCAACTTGAAGGTGTTGTTACAAGTTCTGGTGACTACATGACAAGGAGGCAACTTCGCTGGGAAACACTGCAGTACTTTACATTGATTATTTAAAATGGATTTAAGCTGATTGGTTAACATTTATTAGGTCTCTGATACATCAGAGACTATGAACCAGGTTGTGTCATTATACAGTTATGGTACTTACAACTAAATGTTCTCAATGGGGACCTCCATGTCCTAGTGTAGGTTTGTGGTGGGAATAGCAATTATACTGGTCTATGGGGAACAGAGAAGGCTTCTCAGAGGAAGGAAGATCTGCATGATCTTAAAAAAAATATTTAAAAATATATGTGATTGAAGGACATTTCATCAGGCAGAGCAAACCCTATGTGTAAAGGAATGAAGATAGGAAAGTACATGTCATACTTTCCGGTGGATACCACCTTAATGTGCAGGGTGAGGGCACAGGTAGAGGGTCAACCAATATGTTTTTGAATTGTATAATGAAGGTACACCCCTATTAAAAATACTTTGAATTATAAAGACGTACAAAGCTTAGTAGATACATCTTTGAAGAGTCAGCAGGTTATATGCAAGATCCTAGAAAGCACCGGTATTCCTGTTCTTGTGTCAAAACAAACATAAGAAGAGAAAATGCCACATCAAAACCCTTAGACCTGGAGCAAAGGTTAATTTTGTATACCTGATTAGGCCAGAGACTATGAACAATTCTATGTGCTACATTTCTTATCGTTGAAATATTTCAAGGGGCAGGATACAAGTATGGCAGGTATTTAAGAGTAAGACTGAATACATTCTTCCTCCAAGTCAGCAAACCATGGCCAGAATCTGAGCACCTACACAGACAAACAGAGCAGAATAATCTCACTTTAAGTAAAAGGCTGCATTTCCTCTTGAGGTTGGAACCACCTTACAAAGGGCAAGACTCAGCACTGGCCAGTGAGCTGGAGGGTTGAAACATGGGTCAAAAGAAAAGCTCTTCTTTCATGTCTGAAGTGAATTCTCTAAAAAGGAGTTAAAATCTGCCTTTTAACAGCATGAAAAGTAACTGGAAATATTGGAGTGAATGACACTCTATAGCGAGTAACAAGGAGAACGTCAACTGCTTGAGCAGAAAAGGAACAGAGTCCTTGAAACATTTATAAAATACCTCCTAGGTGTATTATTGCCTGAAATTCCCTGTGGATTTTGGTTCCTATATATGGTCAGGATCCAAAGTACAGCCTCTTTTATGCTGACAAAACAGGAGGTCAAAGCTGCTATAGAGAAGTTGACACTATGTTTAAATCCCTGGATCACTCTTGTTCAATTACTCAACAGAGGAGAATAAATATTTATACATCTCGTCTTTATAGGAGTTTGCACAATATGACCATCAAGGGTAAAAGTCAAGCTTCCTAAGTCTAATTCATTCTCTTTATCATTTTAAGTTTTCAATTCCAATTCAGTTGTTAAAATTATACTTTTGTTCCCCATGTAGTCATGCAGTTTTTGTTACTCCTTTGTTTAAAAGATTCAGCATTCTCCCCACACTCAAAATATAGTCAAACGCCCCCATAAGATCCTGTGTCATCTGCCCTTGCTTATCCCATACAATTCTCCTTGTTCAGGCTAGTCTTAAGTCTATTGTTTGAAAACTTAAGGGTTTCCCTGCCTCAGTGTCCTAGGATCTGCTGTTCCCTTCAGTTAAAGTGCCCTACACCTCTAAGTATTCACCGAATAGATGGCTACACATTATTCTGGCCTCAGTTCAACTATCCCTTCCTGTGGTAGCCAGCATCCAAGAAGCCCACTAAAGATCTTCACTTTCTAGAATTCATATCCTCCCATGCTGCAGCAGCATTAATATGTGTGACCAATAGAATGGAAGGGATACAACGTGATTTTGAAGGTGAAGAAAACCTATTGCTGCTCTCACGTTACTATCTTGGATCATTGGGTTTGGGGACACCAGTCAACACGTCATGAGGAGACTTGTACAATCATTATGTAAAGATCCACTTGGAAGCAAACTGAAATGTCCTTTCAACAATCACGGCAGCAGATTCTCCAGCCCTGGTCAAGCTTTCAGATGACTGCAATCTCCTATGAGACTCTGAGATAAAACTACCCAACTACGTCATTACTGAATTCCTGTCTGACAAAAATCACCTAATAGAGTAAAAATTTTTTAAGCGGTTAGGTTTGGGGTAATTTGTTACAAAGCATAAACTCTTACACATTCTCATACTGGTCTCCCCTGACACCCAACCTAAGAAAACCCTAGGCCTGTCACATGTTAGGTAATTACTCCATTTTGTCTTTGTTTTTGTACTGAGGCATACCTTATCATCTTGTTCTTTGGTGGTTGTTTTTTATCGCTTTTTTACTCCACTGGAACTAAGCTTCTCTAAAGCAGAAACTTTGTCCACCCAATGCATCAAAGATTAGTCACAGAATGGGTCATCTAGAGTAGATGCTTAATAAATACCTGGTGGAAAAAATAACTTGATACTCTGGAAATTTGATTTCACTTTTTCTCCATAGCATATAGGAGGTTGGCTAATTGCATCCCTCTCTCATCCTGGGTGGTGGTCACCGGCCTCAGATTCGTATAAGAGTAAGTAAGTATTTGTACCCAACCAAGATGATGAACCAGGGATCTCAGCTATCCCTCGGGCAAAATCTCATGTCCTCAACCGCAGAAAAAAAAAAAAAAGGGGTTTTTTTTTTTGTTTTTCTTTCTGAATAATAACCACTATTTTTAAAGGAATATCCAATATTCTAGGGTAGAGAATATGAAAATATAGTAGACATGAACAAGATATAGAGAAGTTTTTGTTTTTAGCAAGAACTGGGAAAACTACTCTAAGATCTAAGTAAGGTAGAAGTAATGATTACTAGGGGGAAAAAAAGTATCTTAACGAGACAGACAAGTAAGGATAATATATATAATCCTTCAGACTACCTAAAAAGATACACATCTGAATTGTCTTAAGCAGTTTAAGAGCCAAGGAAAAAAATATTGCTGTATTCCAACCACTGCTTCTGCTAAGTTGAACATATTTTTAAAACTTCTACAGAGGTACATGGTTTAAGACTTCACAAGCAGATGGTAGGTATAGCCTATACATAATTCCATCACTGAAAATATGGATAAGAGATCTATATGCAGCCAACATACGTATCTACACACCCTGCATGTATTTTCATGCGGTTTCTTCTAAAAATTCAGTGGGGAAAACTAGATCTGTTCTTGGCTTCATTTCACAAAGCCCTTTCAGCCCCTCTGGCTGAGGTCCTGCCATTTGTACAAAGGCACAGCTGCAGAAAGTGTTTAATCCCAGCTCTCAAGGAGGGAGCAACATTGTACCTCCTCACATCTTCGTGTCCTAGTATCCTCGCCACATGTTTCTATAGGAATGACTTTCCAATCAAAAGACATCAAGGAAAGGCATGCGTGGGACTGTGGTGGAGGATAAAAAGGATCAAGAACTATTATTCTCCCTCCCTGGAGGGGGGGGATCTAGTGGCTCCTCTCCTTCCTCTTGAGGAGAGCAGATCTGTACCACTTATTCCAGACTTGTTTGCCAGATGGAAAGCCTAAAACGTAACTTGGGGTAACAGAGGAAATCCCTCTTAACTCCAAACTCGGGAGGGAGAGCTGTGCTTCAAAGGAATCTTGGAGACAAATCCTGCAAGTAGCAAACTGAAATGAGAGTGAGTCCTTCACACAGTGCCTGGGTGCAAAGGAAGTGTTGGTTTTAATTGTTTTAATTTTTAATTTTTTAATTTACATCCAAGTTAGTTAGCATCCAGTGCAATGATTTCAGGAGTGGATTCCAGCAATTCATCCCCTATGTCTAACACCCAGGGCTCATCCCAACAAGTGTCTTCCTTAACACCCCTTACCCATTTAGCTCATGCTCCCATCCACAACCCCTCCAGCCACCCTCAGTTTGTTGTATTTAAGAGCCTCTTAGGTTTTGTCCCCCTCCCTGGTTTTTTGTTTTGTTTTGTTTGTTTTTTTTGCTTCCCTTTTCATCTTTTGTATCTTCAATTCCACATGAGTGAAGTCATATGGTATTTGTCTTTCTCTAATTTTGCTTAGCATAATACCCTCTAGTTCCATCCACGTTGTTGCAAATGGCAAGATTCTTTTTGATTGCTGAGTCATACTCCAGAGTGCGTGTGTGTGTGTGTGTGTGTGTGTGTGTGTGTGTGTGTATCACATCTTTAGCCATTCATCTGTCGATGGATATTTGGGCTCTTTCCATACTTTGGCTATTGTCAATATCACTGCGATAAACATCAGGTTGCGTATGCTGCTTGGAAACTGTATTTTTGTATCCTTTAGGTATATTGAGGAACCTCCATACTGTTTTCCAGAGTGGCTGCACCAGCTTGCATTCCCACCAGCACTGGAAATAAGATCCTCTTTCTCCACATTCTTGCCAACATCTGTTGTTGCCTGAGTTGTTAACGTTAGCCATTCTGACAGGTGTGAGTTGGTATCTCACTGGGGTTTTGATTTGTATTTCAGTGTTTGGGTTTTTTCTCATTTTCTTCTTCATTTTCCATCATTAAGAGATCAAGAAAAGGCAAGTGGCACAGAAAGAAACTGACACTTTTAAAAGGCGATTACAATTTCCTATAGCTAGAATCTCAGTAAAAATTTTTGCAAAGTAAAAAAAAAAAAATTGTACAGCCCTATAAAGGGTTTTAGTGTTAAGTCTATTTGTAAATAGACTGCACACAGCCCAAATAAGCCAGTACATACTCATCACTTCTCTGAGAGAAAATCAAGTTATGTAATTCTGCTCTTAAATATTAACTCATTTTTTCACTCAATGTATTTACTCATCTCCTAAGTACTTAACCAGCTTGAGAGTTCCAAAGATGAGGCAGACTCAGGTTTGTAACCTAGAATGAAAAGGTTAAACGCAGATGTATCCACTAGACCAGGCTCGCATGCCTGTGCAAAATATATTCCTGGTCAATGCTGCTGTGACTCCTTAATAGAAACTGTAATAAATTCTTTGTACATTTTTATATATTTTATCCTGTCATGTGACATTCTATTTTTTATTCATTATTATGCTCTATGTGAAGCGTTCAGATGTAGGGTTCTATTAAGGTAAAGCAGGAGCCAAAATCTAAAAATGTGCATGAAAGTATAGTAGAGAAATTGTTAAAGAATTAAACACGTTTCAATACAATTTTATATGACCAGAGTTCTGAAGTTAAGAGTTCATCAATTTTTGGCTTATTCCATGATCTCCCCACTCCCAACCTTCACCACCGGAGGTACATCTAGTTCAATCTACATGGCTCTTCAACAGTGATTACTAGAGCCAAGCCGAAATTACTACATGTGTTATTGACAAGCAACACCACAATGTTTGATGAAAGAAAAAGATGGTCCTGCTACCTGCCCCCTCATCACCAATCTTGTTTTCCTGTCTTTTTCCTTTCATCTCTTGCCTCAAGGACAGAGAGTTTGCACTATCAGGCCAGTAGAGATCAGTAAGTGAAAACTCACTAAGTTATCATCATGCCCTCTAATTCCCCTCTTCGGGTGGTCATTAAAGATGTCAGTAAGGTCATAACATCAAAGGAAGGCCTTTGTGTCATTCTGGGAGCTTTACATTGTTTGTTCTTAGTCTATTCCCTAAAGTGCCAATGAAGCATGCTGTGCCCATGACTGATTTGAAACTTAGGGGAGATCATGCAACTCTAAAAATTATTTCAGTTTTCAGCATCTTCTCGAGTTTGTTCTTAGTCCAAGGCCTGGCTTACTATGCCTTAGACACAGGTCTGCTGGGCATGAAGAAATATGCCCTCTAACCCACCATGAGCTTCGTGTTACGACCTTCACAGTATCCCATATACATCCTACACAGTATTCGCCAGGACTCTTCTCCCTGAGATAATCCTGTCTGTCAACTCCAGTTCCTGACAATGTAGACTATCCCCGCTTCTTGCCTCTGAGCAAGTATTTAAGAATAACTCACGTCCATAGAGAGAAAGCATGCATTTCTTCATCTGCTACCAACAGTTTCCGTGTAACATGCCTTCCCTCCTCCTCTAGAGCTGTGAGCTCATCATCCCTCCTGTCCACTGGTTCACCTGCACCCCAGGCTGATCCAGGGGCTCAGCCCCACTTTGACTGTGACAAGGCCATGCCAGAAAGAAAGTTCCTCGTCAAAGGAACTTTGAATTTGACCTCAGAAATCTCCAACTGGATTTCAAAAGACAAATGTCTACTTTACAGAAAGTTTTCTTTGTGCAAGGACCAGCACTGAGAGTTCTATTTTGATTTGGGATGCAACTGATTTTTTTTTTTTTAAGACTTTAGAGTAAGACAACAGGATAGTACTACCGTCCTGCATCCCCATCACTTACGTGTACCACCCTGTAAGGTACTGGTCAAAGAGCAATAGGTCTTTCCTTTACTTATTGGGACATTTAAGGTGCCCTAAGAGCACCTGCCACCATATGGTGCTCCAGGAAATGCTAAGATTGCTAGTCAGTCACACCTGGCTTTCCAATACAGAAACTTTTTACCAAAATTATCCATGTAAAGAGCCAGAAAATGCTCACAGGAAATGTTTCCTGCATTGGAATAAATATCGTTTTATTGAATCTTTTCACTACATAGTGAGCATGTACCTTTGTCCACAAACTTAGGTATATAAGAATTATTTGTCTCTGATACAAAGTTCAAGTAAAAAATTTCTAATACACTTTGCAGCAGAAACAATCTTACGTTGGCATCCTTTCCTTTGTCTTCAGGGATTTGACTCAATTCTTAGGGACTTACATGTTAAGACCTAATGCAGACAGGGGCAGCCCATCTGATCCTCAATGTTGAAATACTGACAGTACCTCCTTTGAGTTTACAAAGAAAGACAAAGGTGCCAATTATCCCTGCTTCTACTCATCATTGTTTCGGGACTTTCTAGCCAATACGGTAAGGCAAGGAAAAAAATAAAGGTTTGAGGATTGGGGGAGGAAATTATCTTTATTCATCACGATAGGATTATGTTTGTAGACTATAAAAAATAATCCACACGTTATTATGACTCTTTACACAATTAGCAAGACTAGATATAAAATCCATGCATAAAACATTTGTACTTTCCTCTCTACTTCCAACAAAATTTAGAAAATGAAAACTTAAAAAAAACGACACCTTTTATAGTAGTATAAAAATCTTATGTAAACTCTGGTGCAATTAAATAATTTTGTAATCGTTACCTAACTTAAACAGAAACATAGTAATGGATTGGAATACTTAGTATTGCAAAAATGTTATTTGATCACAAACTCCTCTCAAATTTCAATCAAAATTCCATCTGTGCAGGTGTGTTTTATACATGATACTTGACAAACTGATTCTAAAATATATAGGGGATTTCAAAGTTCCCAGAATTGCTAATAATCTAATGAGGAAGAGGGCTATTATCACAGGACCTGACCAACAGGTACTACACTATTATAAACTTGTGTTCTCAGATAGCCAGGTATTGGAATAGGGACTGAACAACTAAATAAAATAGAGTGCCCAGAAATAGCATGAGGCCTGCACAGTCACAGCAGATGACTGATGTTATAAAGAAGATCGGTGTGGTGGAGAAGAGATGAACATTTTAAAATAAATTGTACTGGGGCAAGTGACTATGACATGGAAAAAAACTTTCAGTCGTACGTATAAATCAATCCCTGATGAATTAAGCACTTTAATGTGCAAGACAACATTTTAGAAGGAATTTCAGCAATTTTATCTTGGGAGGGTAGTAATTTCTTAAGGCACAAAATAGGCAAATTATGAGGAGTATAACTGGTAAATGCAACTACATAAAAAATGAGAACTTCTGTCCTCAAACGCCATCATGGAATAAAAACATAAGCCAGGAATTTAGATAAGACACAACACTAACAAAGGATTCCTATGCAGTATATAGAAAGAATTCTGAATCAGACAAAGTCAGACAATGCTACTGAAAAATACGAAAAAGAAATGAACACTGATTTCATACAACAGGAAAAAAACACATACCCCAAAACATACTAAAAAAATATTAACTTAGTAATCAAGGAAGTATAAATTAAAACCCTAATGAGATACAATCACATCCACAAGGTCAGCACAACTGTAAAAGTAGTCATAGTAGTAGTCTAAGTATTGCCATGAACATAAAAGCAATGAGGTTTCTCATCCACTGAAAAGAGGTATGGAAATGGTTAAGACTATTGGAAAATCATGTAGGAAAACCAAACAAGTGCCTTAGAAATTTCATTACTATGTATTTATAGTGGAGACATTCTTACACATGAGTACCCGGAAACAGGTATAGGAGTATTTCCCGTATGCTGCTTGTAAGAGTAATGAAACTGGAAAACCCCTATGTATACCTGAAGAGTGAAAACGAAAAAGAAGTCATGATATACCCATTCCACAGAATACAATAATACCACTGCAAAGACTGAACTTAAGGTTGTATTCAAACTGAGTAAGTCTCAAAAATACAACACTGAATAAAAACCAAATTGCCTAAGAATTCACACCGTGGGGTTTTATTGCCATTACAGAAATTACAAAAACAGACAAATCTAAAGTACATAGTATTTAGAAATTCCTACAAATGTTTTTTTAAAAAAAGTTATGAAAAGCAAGGATAATGTCCCCCTCCCCACCCCCACCATCTGAAGGCCTGTGTGTGTGGTGGTGGGAACAGTAAAATGGAAATAGTAAATGTATTTCTTGTTTTGGGTGAAGTATACACATAGATGTATTTTTTTTTAATGCTTATTTTTGAGACAGAGCAAGCAAGTGGGGGAGGGACATAGAGAGGGGGATACACAGAACTGGAAGCAGGCTCCAGGCTCTGAGCTCTCAGCACACAGCCCAATGTGGGGCTCGAATGCACAAACTGACAGATTATGAGCTCAAAGTTAGACACTTAACCGAGTCACCTAGGCACCTCCTGTATTGTTTTTGAACTACATATGTTTCCCTGTGCTTTTTCATATGCAGCCTATAGTCCTCAATAAAAATCTGTCTTTATTTTTTTATTTTGTTTTTTTAAAAAGCAGTTTATAATGAACCATTTATATTTTATGTAAAACACAACATGCTTGATTGTAAAGTTTTGGAAAAATCATTATGATTACCTAAAGAAGCGAGACTAGATTTAATAATTTTTAACACTGATTTGCAAAAGATGTGGATCATAAAGAATAGCAGAGGCAGGGAATGCTAAAGTCTAGAATAAGGTATAATGGTCTAGGCTATGTTCCTATAAGCAGGCAAAATGCAGAGCATCCCCCCCTAGAGAAAATGCTTGTGTTACAGGCTGAATATCATGAGATGACTCTTTTAATGACATGGTTTTTTCAACAAGCATCTAGCCTATATTTAGGTAAAGTGCAGAGTAAAATATTCACATAGTAAAACACTTCATCACACTGTAATACACATACACATGAAATAAACACTGTACTCCGCTGAGGAGTTTCATCAAAAGGAGGCAGAGGCAAGGTCAGAAACTAGACATGAAAGGCAGGAGGTTTTTTTTAATTTTTTTCAATGTTTATTTATTTTTGAGACAGAGAAACAGAGCATGAACGGGGGAGGGTCAGAGAGAGAGGGAGACACAGAAACTGAAGCAGGCTCCAGGCTCTGAGCTGTCAGCACAGAGCTGGATGCCGGGCTCGAACTCACAGACTGTGAGATCATGACCTGAGTCCAAGTTGGACGCTCAGCCGACTGAGCCACCCAGGTGCCCTGGCAGGAGGTTATTTCAATAACAGAAGAAGGAAAATGAATGAGAAGGGTGAAAGATCTAATGAGAGAGTCAGCTAGGGACGCAATGCACCTAAGCACATTCTGTTCTGGTGTTTCTACTATTCCCATCAGTGCTCAGCTGGCACAGCTGTTCACATGTCCATCGCATAGCACTAAGCTATAACAGCCACTGTTCCTTGATCCATGGTAAACTCCTGCTCCATTAGTTCAATTCAGATAAAAGGAACCCAAACCGGGAGTTGATCATGAGGCAACCTGTGTCCTAGATCCCAGGACCCGGAAGTAAACAAAATGTGGTTACAGCTCGCAAGTGGAAAAATTAATCCCAGGAGACAGGGTATATTTCATGGGAGAAGTATCCCAAGGGTCCCATCAAAACGGAGACCATTAGCACCAAACCAAGGCTTTCCCACAAAAGGTGATGCCTGAAGCTAACTCTAGAAGGAGTTAGGGAAGAGCATGAAAACCAGAATATTATAATCAGAACAAAATCAATCGGTACCAAATCATTTAACACCAGAAAATGATGGAGTTGCTTCAATACTAGAATGAGAAATACATGCTTATTCACACACGCACGCGTGTGCACACAAGTGCCTGTGAAACTTTATATAATCTGGGGGTCAGTACAAACTCTTTAAAAGTGACCTCAAAAGCAATCAAAAAACCATTTAGGTTGAACCATTTGTAATTGCTGATTTTTTTTTCCAACTTTGATGGACACAAGCCGCAATAGCATACGGGTCAACCTGATATAAAGGAACAGACATATTTGACCAGAAATAACCACCTGAAAACATGTGAAAGAGGGAAAATGGTTACTTATTAATATATCCATATGCAACGTATATAGAAATCTTACCCATCAATAAGAAAAGTCAAGCCTCAAAAGAAAAGTAGGGAAGAGACAAAAAGCAGCCATGTACAGGGAAATGCCAGTAA